>NC_057796.1:44136424-44137914 GCF_018294505.1 Triticum aestivum
CACCACTCGGCCGCCGCCCCGCGCGTCGCCAATCCTTTGGTCACCTCATCACCACTCGGCCGCCCCGCGCGTCGCCACTCGGTTGGTTTCCTCATCACCACTCGGCCGCCCCGCGCTTCGCCTCTCGGTTGGTCACCTCATCACCACTCAGCCCCTCGCACGCCTTCAGACAGCTAAGTCATTTTACATTCTGTTATTTCCGTCTTCTCGAGTATCCCGTAATTCACACATCACGTTCGCTCGGAGGCCACGCCACCGAGTGTACCTCTATGCTCCGTGGCTTATTTTCACACACTTGCTTAGTACTGGTTATCTGACTCCCGAGTCCAACTTACATTTTAACGCATACGTCATTCACGAACACCATGTGTTCTTCATTTTGAGTCTGCATTGGTCCTCGGGGACTGCAACTCAGTCGGAACATTGCACTACCTTTTATTTGAGTCCGGCGCTCTAATACATCAAGTTGGATCCTTCACTTTCTCAAGTTCGATCGGATCCTTCACTCTTTTAGACTCTTCCTGTAAGCAGCAAGCCCCTTGAACTCCCAGCGGGTATCTATGGGTGTTATTCACACAAATCATTTCAGCACACATCAAATTTCCTCGATAAATTATTTCATTGGCTTGTGCCGTTTTTTACACAAGTTACGCGATCACTCGACGGCCCCATGCGCCAACTTCATCGCTGCTCGGACTCGGTCACCGTACCGGTCCTAGCACACCACAACACCGACCTTGTCGCTCTGTTGACTTCAAACACATCCGGCCAACCCCTCTGTGGAATCCTCTTCATCGTATCAATGATATAGACCTCGTCAGGCATGAGACAGATAAGTCACTTTTGTAATCAAACTGCACACTTCACTCCTTTGCGAGTTTGCCTCTTTCGAGCATCACTCGGAAGCTCCTCCTTACCTTTACCCGAGTCCGACTCGACGAATTACAATTCATCCATTCAAAACTATATCTCTCGTATGCCGACATGTCCGTTATCGAAGCCTGTAGTACGCTCGGGGGCTGGATCTCAGTTGGAATGACACTCTCCTGAGTGGTCGAGTACTTCATCACCAGTCAAATTCTTCACTTCAACAAGTGCATTCGATCCGCCACTTTGATAAGTTTCAAAATCGCCTAGACGCTCTGCGCGCCAGCTTCATTCCTACTCAGACTCAGTTGTCACGCCGGTCTTGTTGCGTCGCAACCACACTACACCGACCTCGTCGCTACATTAGCTTCGAAAGCATCTGGCTAACTCCTTCGAAGACCATTTTAGCCACTTGGCTGGACACGCAATCTTTCACTCGGCCACCCCGCGCATCACCACTTGGCTGGACACGTAGTCCTTCACTCGGCCACCTCGCGCATCCTCACTCGACCGGCCCGTGCGGCGCCAATCCATTGTGCATGTCATCACCACTCGGCCGTCCCGCGCGTCGCCTCTCGGTTGTGCATGCCTTCACCACACAGCCGCTACGCGCGTCGCCTCTC
>NC_057796.1:44477731-44488829 GCF_018294505.1 Triticum aestivum
TCCCCCTCCCCCGGGCTGCGACTGGGCGACCACGACCTCCATCGCCAACGGCCAGGCGCTCCCTCGCCGGCCGCCATGGCTAGATGCAGCCCGCGTATACTAGTGTTGCAACCGTCACCTAGAACAGCTTCAACAGCTGTTGAAAAAAGCTTCAACCATAGACAGAAAAGCTTCAATGGAACTGCACAATAAGGGGAAGCTGCAACCGCAGTTGTTTTTTGTTACTACTCGCGAAGTTTTTTGCTACATCCATCAGGCGGAGCTGCGACCTCGCGACGATGACAACGACGATTTTTGTTGCAACCGTAGTAGAATTTTGCTACTACCGCTAAAGTTTTTGCTACATCCATGTAAGACGGAGTTGCGACCTCGCGAAAGACGGCGACGGTGTTTGATTTTTGCTGCAACCGTAGTAGATTTTTGCTCTACCGGTGAAGTTTTTTGCTACATCCATTTTAAAACGGTGTCACGACCTCGCGAAAGACGGCGACGGTGTTTGATTTTTGCTGCAACCGTAGTTTTTTTTGCTACTACGGGTGAAGTTTTTTGCTACATCCATTTAAAACGGTGTTGATTGACTGACAGCCGCCGTCGACATAATTTCCTGCAGCGAGCATCAATGGCGAGGGGCGGCGGCCGAGCCACAACCATCGCCGTCAAGAGCTGCAACGCAGGGGGGTTTGTTGCATGGGAACTGGCGACGAAGGACAGCCGGCGAGGGCGGGGACTGGCGACGAGGACGGGCGGCGAGGGCGGGGACCAGCGACGAGGACGGGCAGCGAGGACGGGCGGCGAGGGCGGGGTCCGGCGGCGACGAGGAAGACCGGCAAGGGTGGGGACCGGCGACCACCGGAGGGGACAGGAGGCGCGGCGCCACGCTCCCCCGAGGAAGAAGAGAGCTGGGGCGATTCATTTTTTTTTGCTCAGATCCAGCAGCTGCGTGGCTCAAATCGAACGGCCCTGGCTGGACCGGCCAAAACTTTCGGCCGGCGCGCCGGCGCCTATAAGTGCCCTATAGAAAAATATGTATGGCCAAGTAGACGAATTGTTGGTTTATTTTACTCCAATAATGGTCTGGATGCCACTGTATTCTAGGGTTGATCTTATTTTCTTAGAGAAGGGTGACCCTTTTGAGGAAATATTGTAACGAGCAGCTCGGCAAGAATCTATCAAGGGCACACGCTCAGCTTGCATGTGTCGAGATCTGACTGCCCAGTAGGGCCTCCGTAAGACCCACAGGCTGTCTCAGCTGGACATAATTATGCACAGTGGCTTTGGCTTCAAAAGAAAAAAAAACCATACAAAAATGAAATATCGTTCGACAATAAACACATAACTAATCTTCATACAAGAAAATTATTCTGCTTTGGAGAAGCCAGTGAGGCGGCGGCTGATTACGCTGGCCTATTTGGTTGTGCGCAATGTCAATTCTCGATTAAATATTTGGGAATTCTGATTCATTATCGATGTCTCACAAATGCGGAGTGGAAATATGTAGAGGCACGCTTAGAGAAGCGGTTGACTAGTCTTGATCAACTCCATCCTTACAAATATGGTTCTCTGTATGCTTTTTTTTTTTCAACTCCCAAAAAGGGTCTTGTAGAGGTTGGAGTATTTCAGATCCAGATTCTCTTGGCAAGGAGAAAATAAAAAGGAAAGGTACAGACTCGCTAATTGGAGCATGGTTTGTAAGCCAAAATTAAGACCAAGGTGGATTTGGCATTCATGACCTGCAAATTAAGAATGATGTCTTACTTAGTAAATGGTTGTTCAAACTATTTATTGAGGATGGTTTTGGCAAACCCTACTTCGCAATAAGTATCTACTCCCTCCGTTCCTAAATATTTGTCTTTTTTAGAGATTTTAACAAGTGACTATATACGAAGCAAAATGAGTGAATCTACACTCTAAAATAAGTCTACATACATCCGTATGTGATAGTCCATTCGAAATCTCTAAAAAGACAAGTATTTAGGAACGGAGGGAGTAGGCCATAAATATGTGTCCCAGACCTATTGAAAACCTGGTGATTTGCACTTTTGGGCTGGTCTAATGCTGCGAACAAACATTTTTTTCATTTTGGATCCTTCACGATAAAAGATGGGTCAGAAATTCGTTTCTGAGACAACATTTGGCTAGGCAATGTCAGTCTCTAAGAACAATATCCACCTTTGTACCGCATTGGCCCCTGTTTGGATCCATGGGTTAGAGTTAGTTTGGGTTAGTTTGAACTCAACTAACCCAAAAATATCCAAACAGGAGGGTTAGTTTGGGTTAGATGCATCTATCCCATCCAAAAAATCTAACCCACCCAAGAGGTGCTGAAAGTGCTAGTTATCGACTAGAGGGGGGGTGAATAGGCGATTTTTATGAAAGTCTTCAAAACATGAAAGTTTCGAAGACAAACAATAGAAATGAACCTATTGATATGCAGCGGAAGGTAGACTACACTAAGCAAGCCATAGTCAAGTATGCAATGAAGTGAAAGCACGAAGACTAATAGCAACTAGGTAGTAAAGATCAGGATGGAAGATAGTATGAAGCCAAACAATGGTAGTAGTCACACAGCAAAGTCAAACAGGTAGTGCAAGCAGGCAATGACTTCATGAAGACAAACTGTAAGTAAAGAGAGGGAGAGGATAGAACCAGTCACTTGGTGAGGACACAGGATTTGTTGGACCAGTTCCAGTTGTTGTGACAACTGTACGTCTGGTTAGGGAGGCTGAGATTCAACTCAGAAGACCACTTCTTCACCTTATTCCCCTTGAGCTAAGGACACCCAGTCCTCGCCCAATCACTCTGGTAAGTCTTCAAGGTAGACTTCCAAACCTTCACAGACTTCGTTCACCGGCGATCCACAATGACTCTTGGATGCTCAGAACGCGACGCCTAACCGGCTGGAGGATTCACAGTCCTCAAGTGTAACAAGTCTTCAGGTCACGCGGACAGAAAGACTTCAGTGATGCCTAACACTCTTTGGCTTTGGGTGTTTAGGCTTTGTCCTCGCAAGGATTTCTCTCTCTCAAAAGCTTCGGAGGTGGGTTGCTCTCAAACGACAAAAGCCGTGCACTAACTCTGAGCAGCCACCAATTTATGGTGTAGGGGTGGGCTATTTATAACCACTAGGCAACCCGACCTGATTTGTCCGAAATGACCCTGGGTCACTAAGGAACTGACACGTGTTCCAACGGTCAGATTTCAAACACACGCGGCAGCTTGACTTGAGCTACAAGTAAAGCTGACTCATCCAGCTCTGGATAAGATTTGCTCTCATTGTCTTCGCTCGAAGAAATAGGATTTTGGTTGAGCATCACTTCAGTCACTCTGACTTTGTTCACTGGGACCCCACTTAACAGTATGGTGGTTCATATGACTCAACAAAGAAGAAAAGGAAACAACGAAACAACTAAGTCTTCGCGCTCCATAGTCTTCACGTGATGTCTTCTCTTGTCATAGTCTTCAATGTGAATGTCTTCACATACCACCATTGTCTTTAATGTCTTCATACATTTTTAGGGGTCATCTCCGGTAGGTAAACCGAATCAATGAGGGACTACTACCTGTGTTATCTTACAATTCTCACAAACACATTAGTCCCTCAACCAGGTTTGTCGTCAATACTCCAAAACCAACTAGGGGTGGCACTAGATGCACTTACATGTGCTTATTTGGGTTAGTTCTTCTTAGGACCACTAAAAACACCTTTTTCTCTCGCTCTCCCCGCAGCAGATCCCTCCCCACTTCCTCGAAGCTTCTCGTCCTCTCCCTCCCTCCCTCTCGCACCGCCCGTGAAGGCGCATCGCCGTATCCGCGCTCCATCTAACCCTGCCATCCAAACACCTCTTTAGCTAGAGTTAGTTCAGGGTTAGAATCTAACTCTAACCTCTAACTGAGTTAGAATATCCAAACAGGGCCATTGTTCGTAATCAGAATGATACTCTTGCGAATGTGCACAATTCATCCCCGCCGAGTATTTCTTTCGGGCCGGACTTAATTAGCATATGTCTTATGTCATGTCAAAATCTGTCATTCCAATTGGAATCGATTAACCCGACACAAGGACGGAATGTGTTTCGCTTGAACCTCACTATATTTGGGTCTTTCACGGTCGACTCTATGTACTGTGCGCTCAGGCACTCAAAGGTCCCAGTGGATAATAACAAGAAAATTTGGATGTCGGAGATTTCACTAAAGTTAAAAAATTTATGTGGTATCTTTGAAGGGGAGTTGTGCTAACCACAGACAACCTCGCCCGTCGTTGTTGTTAGGAAAGATTGGATTGCATGCGACTCAATTCATTGATCATGTGCAAGTGCACATATATAGGTACAATGGTGCACAACCTCGACTTGTCTCCCAAGCTATACATTGTATGTAGGAGAAAGGAGGCGTGACAATACATGACCCTAACCTATACGTACATACACATCCAAGAGTCGCAACTGGCAAGGAAGCAAAAAGTGTAGGTTTTGTACTGACAACTTAAGACATGTCGTGCAGACGATAGACAAAGTCATCACTATGGCCACCGTGTAATGGTGCTTAAGAGGTATGAAGTGTCCATACTTCGAGAATTTGTCGATGGCAACGAGGATAGAGTAGGATCCATCAAAGCGGGGCAGTCCTCTACCGACCCCTTCGCCGAGCATCGCGCTCGGCCAATTTGCACTGGGCTGCCCCCAATAATACCAGACTTACATAACTGGCCTAATGTATTATACGATTTTTTTTTAGTGGTGTAGTACCCCAGCACGTCAAATTACAATATTTCTAGGGATACATAAGCCCTCGGGCTGATCTAAAAGCCAAATCAATATTACTCCGGAGCGATGATCGGGCGAGCCTGTGGGCTTCAAAGTTTGAAAACCACTTCTCACGACTGAACTCAACCCCGCTAAACTGCGCACCTCTAGCCTTAATCTCATGCGAGATATGATAGTACACTGATTTGGATCCCTCCTTCAGCGTGTTGCTAAACTCAAGACAGTTTGAAGAGATTTTAATTCTTCGGGCAGGTCATCTGTCAATGATAGCGCCTCCCTTACTGCAAGGGCTTCAACAATCTCTGCATCCATACAACCTGAGAAAACAACTGAAGAAGCTCCCAGAAACTCGATCGCCGTTGCTGCTCCTGGCCACAACTGTTACTGCAGCATGTCATCCACATGCTCCAATGCCCCATTACTGTACGTGACTTGTCCTCTTGTAACTGTTTCTTTTTTTCAACGCAAAAGAAAATATTAACTGTCCTCTTTTCGGCGCCGCTCCACGTGCAGAATCTGGCGAGCTCACGAACAGGCTCTAACCCACTGAAACATCTGGCGTAAGCCCAATCGGCCTGGCCCAATAGTCGCCAGTCCTCTTCTGCTGCTATATACTCCCTCTGTTTTCAAATATTTGTCTTCCTAGACATTTCAAATGGACTATAATATACGGATGTATGTAGACATATTTTAGAATGTAGATTCACTCATTTTGCTTCGTATGTAGTCATTTGTTGAAATCTCTAGAAAGATAAATATTTGGAAAAGGAGGGAGTATATGCACACGTCCAATAGACTAAAAAAACTGCACACGCCCAATCCTTCCCGTGTAATATGAGAACCTTGATCTGTAATCTGGTCTTATTTTTTTTTTCTCTCGTGTTCTACTCTTGCTGCTTCCGACCCTCCCTCGTCTGGTGTGAGCGCGTGAGCGAGGAGTTGCCGGGGATGGAGGCGAGGCGGGAGATCGCCAAGCGGGCGCTCACCGCCGGCACGATCCTACCACCCTACCTTCCTTCCCCTCACTCTCTCTCCCTCTCGCGCTTGTTCGATTCGTGTTCCTGAGCACGTCTGCGAATTTCGGGCCGGTGCGTGCCTCGCCGCGGCCAGTTCCGGAGTTAGGGATTCGGGGACGCGAGAAGCTGCGGCTGTTCCCCATCTCTGTTGCCTCGAGCGATTCGGTTCCGAGTTGATTCCCTGGTTGTGGTTTGTGTGGTCGAGCGCTTTTGATTTGGATTGGGGGATTTCGAGTCCGATTCGGGCCTCACCATTTCGGGCGGAGTGGGGAGCATTCGAGTCGAATCGGGGATTGGGAGCGCGCTGGTGATCAAGTTTTGGAGTCGAATTCGAGTTTCCCATGAAGTTAATTCAACTCGCCATTTCGAGTTCGCGAGTAAACGAATGCTGCACGCGTTTGTGCAGAGCAACGACGACGACGATGCCGCGAGCTAGGGGAGCACGGGAGGGGGAGCAGCGGCGTCCTCCGGGGTCGCCGTGAGCGCGGCCGTCAGAGATGCACCAATTTCCTTATTCATAAAGTGATGAAAGGAAGTCATTTGAATTTTGAAGTTACATTTCAAAAACTGTCTTGCAAAATTAGCAGGATACTCCTTATTCAAGATACATCATGCAGAAATCTACCACCACAGATTGCTCTCGCATGATTGTTGTCGGACCTAGGGATGCCGCTGACACTTACTCAAGCCATAGACGTTGATTTCAGGAGTAGAACTTGCCAGGCCATCAGGTGTCTGTTTCAAGGTGTACGCCTGCAGTGTTGCATGTGCTCAGTCACTCGAGTTGCAGTTATGTTCCTCAAACCAAGAAATTATCCAAATTACAATTATAATGCACAAATCATCTCTGAAATCCCAACCCATATTGTAAAGCTTGAAGGCTACACCTTTGAGAGCTTCAGCCAAAAAAGAAACAAATATCAGTAGTAGGTACAAATATTAAGAGACCTGATGTATTTGGATTCTTTTATTTGCATGGAAGACAATAAGCAGACATCGGTGGCACCCAAGTAGCAAGGCAAGACATAACCAGACACACATTAACATGTTAATTGTTACAATATGTAATTTAAGTAGAACGGAGCAAAGAGTAATAGATTCCTTGAATTATGATCCAAGGTGACTTTTTCATACTCCTTTTTTTTTATAGTGTAGGTGTAAGAAGGAACTCTTATATATTGAAGGTGGTTTTTCCCAGTCAACTCGTTGCAGTTTCAGTGGGTGGTGGCTTCCACTGTAACTCTGAACCTCTATTTCCCTTTGGGGCAACTCCAAATATTTGAGTTTCACAACCGTTAAGTCAATAGTATGCATGTCTTTTCAGCTAGCTTGTTATTTCGGATGTTACAATACCTTCCCGCGTGAATGAAATGGTGCATAGTGCAGGCAGGCATAGATGTACAACAATATGCCCTTCCTAACAATATCCACCCCAGTTTCTGATTTCATTTTTATGCTCTAACTTATCCTTGGGTATAAAGGAAAATTTTGTGACTGGGAAAATGCACTACTAAGAACTATCTGAGCAAAGAGTAACAGTTTATACATGTAGTTGTAACTAATCTGACCTGATAGCAGCAGAGAGGGCCATCAAGATCATACCTTCCCATGCTATAATTAGTATTCCAAAGAATGTAGAATAAAAAGAGAAGCACACTATATTTAGTTAGCTCAGAATGTTCTCATCAAGTTGTGGTTCTGAACTTCTGATTGTGAGCTCAGCAGTCAAGTACTCCCTCTTTAAATTAATATAAGAGCGTTTAGATTACTAAAATAGTGATCTAAACGCTCTTATATTAGTTTACGGAGGGAGTAATAAGAGTAAGCAAGTAATTAAGTACCAGATACCAAGCGAATGTACGACAATCTACCCATCTTGGACTTCGCTTGTCAGGACAATGATCATGAAGAGGTAGAAAATATAATTGCAGAGCATGATGAGAAACTCGAGCGACAGCTTGAGAAACACCCATACCTAGAGAAGGGAAACTGTTTGAAATGTTAAAAGTAAGGTGACGTCCCAACTCTAAGTATAATCCATTTCAGTAAATCTTGACCTTGCGGGATGGTATATCTAACTTGGAAGATACTCCACAGGCTGTAAACGTTGTTCTTCTCACTGTGACTTGACAATGGCAGTTAGACATTCACTTGTCTAAAGATCACCTGCTAATTATGCAGCAATACTGAATGTGCAACATGCAACGCACCATCTTGTTCTCTAACTCCATGAAAAATAGGAAATGATCTTGTACCCCAATATTATCTTCATATAATTATACTGACCAGTATTCACTTATTTCTGCCGAACTTGCAATACTGCTGATCATCATCGAGAGATCCTAGCCAACATTGAACAAAAAAATAGAGCTTAAACAATTAATAAATATCAGTGCACGTAGCTTTAATCCAGGGCAATTTAAATGTGACTCTTAAATTTAGAAGAATATGAAATGGATCAGCGTGTGCCTAGGAGAGGTCTAGTAATTCTTCACTTATACTGTTATACATACGTGACGATGGAACAATATGTGATGGCACAAAACACAAAAAATGCAATCCTTCTCGAGCTTGGAGTGGTGCTGTGCTAGGGCCGCATTGGCAATCACCAAACAAAACTGAAGTTATCTTTGCCTTTTTGGGACCGTTTACGAAGACATATAACATGTTATAAAGTAATCATACATCATGATATAAAGTAAGCACAACATGTCAACATTCTGTCCAACAGTTAGTGTGCAGCCAACTGTGGGTCAAATATGTCTCAGTTCAGAGCAGCAGGGACCAGGGACTTGAAGTTGACAGCACTAAACTTGAGATGGCAATCATCAGTATGTATCTTTTCTACCAAGGACTGTCGAAAACGTGCTCATTTTTTCATGCATACAAGCATGGTTTACTCTCAGGTACAAATGCGAAATTTGACCTGGATGCAAATGTGCAACAAAGTAAAAGGAAAATGAAGTCTCAGCTTGATTGTAGTTAGTGGGTTGTGTGACTTTGATGACATAAACAGGTTCTGTTTTGTGATGTTTGCTGACATGGGCGAGGAAAGGGTCGGAATGTACAGTTATTCAGTGCCTTTGTGGGAATAACCTAGCATGAAATTCATATTTTTATAGAAAATATAAAGTCACTACAGAGTCCAGGTAGATAACCTCAATACAATGGATGATGAACTTCGAGTCGATACCAAGCATCAGCTGGACAGCATCCCTGGCTATTTTGTTCAAATAAGTAACGAAAATTGTTAACATTGTAGCTATTATCGAAGGAATCAACATGACGAAAATAGCATACAGTAAAGATGTGATCTGCGCCCACCCGCCCGCACGAGGAACTCATCAGTACTTGGATATCTCTCTCTGCCTCACGCTCATCAGAAACTCACGCGGCATACAGAAACGTATAACCGAGCAAATTAAGAAGAGCATCCTCACCTCTTCCAGATTTCGCGCTGCGCCTGGCGGGGATGGAGCACCAGAGCCGGTTCATCTGCGCGCAGACGCTCTGGATGTACGTCACCTCCCTTGGCACCCGCCGGGTCAGCGGCACCGAGAAGTAGTAGGAGGACGATGTGGGCGCCGAGGCGAGCCTCTGGATGTGGGGCACGCCGTCGCGTGCCGAGAGCAGCTGCCGCCAAGCGCTCTGCTACATCTCCGAATCGTCGCTCCATCCCCGCCCAGCCGGACAAATGGCGTTCGGGGTGGCTGGTGAAGGTAGACGGCGAGGCTCGCGACCGACGGCAGGATCTGGGTACCCTGTTTCGGTCAGCCAGCGACGGACCCGGCGACCTCGTGGTCTTCCGCGTACATGGCGGCCACCAAGTAGAGGAGGACAGAGATGCCGATGGCGCCCTCTCCCACCTTCCCCTGTGTTATTGAACATGCGAACAATTAAACAAAAAAATGTCATTGCAACCAGAATCTGAGACCTGCAGGGTGGATTTCCGGCGGCGCGTGGAGGACGTGTCCGTTCGGCTGGAGCGTGGACGCGGCGGTCGGCGGTCTGGGCGGCGAGTGGAGACGGCCGTCCGCCTGGAACGTGGGCGCGGCGGTCGGCGGTCCGGGCGGCGAGTGGAGGCGGCCATCCGCCTGGAACGTGAGCGCGGCGGTCCGCGGTCCGGGCGGCGAGTGGAGGCGGCCGTCCGCCTGGAACGTGGGCGCAGCGGCCCGGACGGCGCGTGGAGGCGGCCGTGCGCCTGGAGCGTTGGCGCGGGAGGGGGCTCCAGGATCGGCGGCGCCGAAGGGATGGAGGTAGCTCCAGGATCGGCGGCGGCTTGATGGGAGTGCGGGTTGTGTCCGTTTTTTTTGGCTGGTTTTTTTTCGTAGATTTTTTTCGTCTGGTTATGTTGGTTGCGAGGGGAGTACGCAGACGCATCGTTAGGTGGTTTGCTTCGAGTTTTTTCTTTTTGCTGCTCGGCGGTTCAGGGGGAATCGGTGGGAGGTGGGAGGTGAGACGAAAAAAAACTAGAAGGGACTGTTTATTTGACATTTGACTGTTTTTCAATTCAAAATAGTCAAATTTCCTGACTAATCAACACATTACATCTGTATGAACAGGAAAATCAACATAAAGCAAAAAAGAACGCCTAAACGGGTCAGGGGTGAACATCAGACCCGGGTTAGGGGTAAACAAGTTAAATAACCAAGAAAGTCATCCAATACAAAGGTAAAAAGCACTATATTATAGTCAAATTTCCTGACAAATCAAGCGCTGACACCTATGTCCAAATACCATGGACAATTGTATGCTTGTATTTCCAAAAAAATGGGTCGGGCGGCTAAAATCTGACCCGGTTCTAACTAATAACCAAAACAAAACAAGGCAACTATCACGAAACCCACCTGGACCGTTGCCCACGCTCTTTTTTCCTTTCCTGGACAACAAATCACCTGACGAAGAAAAGGAACAAAAATCAGCAGAATACTGGCGTCTCCCAGGACCCTCCTTTAACTTGCATCACACAAGTCATCTGGGAGGCGCCATGGGATAGGGGAAATGAGGAGAAGAAAGAGTAGAAAAACATCAGAGAGACGTCATGGGAGAGAGGGAGTGAGAAGAAGGAAGAACAAAAACAAGTCAGAGAGGCACATCAGAGGGGCAAGTACCTGGAGAGAAGCAAGGGGGAAGAACAGATCCGAATAATTGGTGGAGGACAGAGGAAGATCATCCAAGAGACGGTCCACAGCTCACGTAATGTCCCGCTCCTTTTGATCACACTTCTATTGAATTCTTTCATGTTTTTCCTCACCCCGCTGCTCTACATACGCCTCCTACATGAACTAGCCCGTAGAAAAAAAACATCATACAATCTAG
>NC_057796.1:44489216-44505964 GCF_018294505.1 Triticum aestivum
CACCAACACGAATTCCAGTGTAAGGTACACATGAAAAAAACTTTGCTGCAGTATAGGGCAATGTAGGTAGCATGAACCATGGGGAAATTACATGAAAAAAACTTTGCTGTAGTACACATGAAAAAATCTTTGCTGCGATACAGGGCAATGTAACTAACATGAACTCAGTGGATTACAGAGATACATGCAAGATCAGACGAAGTCATGAATACAAAGACATACCTATCAGCATAAAGAACACAAGTCCTATCAAATGAAGGCATTAATATTGACAATGAAAAGCAGAGCTTGTTACAGTGCTCGTACACATGGACAGTGAAGGAAATGAATAGTCACACTAGTGGATTACAATGATAATAACCAAGGAACTACACGGGATAATCGCACTAAACAGAGTTAAAATCCACTGTAATTCAAGCAAAGCTGAACAAGAATGAAGCTCAAATATCAAGTAATAGAGGTTCAGCAGGAAAATTACACAACTTTGTTTAGAAAAAAAATGAAATTTACACTGAAGTTCTAGGAAAAATTACACTGCAATTCGGAGAATAATTACACTATAATTACATAAATAAAGCATGAAGTTTAAACTGTAATTATGGGGAAAATTACACTGTAATTACATAAATGAAGCATGGAGTTTACACTGTAATTCTAGGAAAATTACACTGTAATTAAAAAAATGAAGCATTGAGATTACACTAAAATCTGGGCTAAATTACACTGCAATTCTAGGGTATATTACACTGCAATTACAAAAAGGAAGCATGGGGATTGCAATGAAATTCTTGAAAAATAGCTTTATCAAACCCTCTATCATCACTAGAAAGATCCTGAAAAATAATTCAGTCAACAAACAAAAAAAAAAAATAAACTGAAAGAAAGAATAAAAACGAAAATGAAAGTAGAGAACAAGACAGAAATAACTACCAAAGACATAGCATTAGAACCATCTTCCGCAAAGTCATTAGGCACAAAAGGATCATTCCAAGAATCAGCACTCATGATAGAAGAAACTACCGAAACATCCTTGTGAGAGACTTTCCGTAGTCTCCCCATTGACCTAAACCTAACAAAACAGAATACATGACACACGAAAAAAAGAAATTAAAGAAAGTTGAAAATTATAGAGTAATGGGGCTCAATTACAAGGGAAATCTCACAACAAATACACTGAAAGGCAGCAATCAGGGGAATTATAGAATAATGGGGCATATTAATACAGTGCAAGAATCACTTAAAATACAGTGTAAAAACCAACCTAAATACAGTGAAGCTCTAAGTCAAAATACACAATAATTAGGGCAACTTACAATGAAAAGGTAGAGGAAGTACACTGCCAAAAACTGAAGATAAATTATATAGTAAGAATGGGGGATATTACAGTGCAAAACCGCATGAATGCATGCAAAACATCTGAGAAAAATTACAATGTAAATAACAAAGAAACTGGCGCAGTATTACACTGAAAAATATACACTGCAATTTACACTGAAAGAAGCATGAGAATTACACTGTAACGGGGGAAAATATTACACAATAACTCTAGGGAAAATTACACAGTAACTACAAAATAAAGAAGCACGAAAAAAACAATGTAATTACGGTATATTACACTGTAATTGCAGGCTAACCTACAGTGTGATTCTACAACACATGAGAATTACACTGTAATGGGGGAAAATATTACACAGTAATTCTAGGACAAATTACACAGTAACTACAAATAAAGAAGCACAAAAAACACACGGTAATCACGGTATATTGCACTGTAATTGCAGGGTAACCTACAGTGTAATTCTACGACATGTTACACAGTAATTATAGCAAAATTTACACTGAAGAAAGAAGCATCAGGATTACACTGTAATTAGGGGGGAACTACACAGTACTACTAGGACAAATTACAGAGTAACAACAAATAAAGAAGCATCAGGATACACTGTAAATGCACTGCAATTATGGGGCAAGTTACACTGTGATTATGAGTTAAATTACACAGTAATTCTGGATGGGGATACACTGCAATTCTAGGGGTAAGTTACACTTCAAGTCTGGAGTAAAAATACACCGTAAAGAAGCATGAAATTCAGAGAGATTCCTGGACTAACACTATAACAACACTGCAGCCTAGTACACACAAATTCAGAGAGATTCAGGTACCGGGTGAAATGAACACCTACATCTAACAAAAAAATTCATACTGAATTCCAGGGACTACAACAGCAAACATCAGCAGCTAATAGCAACTACAAGTAAACTGCAGAAGCAGGCAGAAACCCATGCTAGACCATCTGCAACTACATCTAACGACAAAGGAACAGACACCCAGGCCAGCAGAAATAAAATTGATAGGGCGAATCCACCGCTGCAACTATAACTTCGCCTACCTCTACATCTACATCAGAATAAACAACCTACGCCTACCTCTACATCTACAAGCAGGGGAGAAAAGGACCACAACAAGCAGATGGATTAGAACTCCCCACATACAACAAGCTCCTACACAACTCAGGCGGGCAGAAGGATGGGAAATGGAGCGCTAGGCATGGCGGACTAGAAACAGACACGGCAGCAACATGCACCTACCACGGATCCACGGACAACACCAATAACAGATGAACCACGGATCCAAAACTTACCTAGATCCGGAACTACACAGCCACAACACAGGGAAACGCGAGAGACAAGGACAACCAACCGCGGCAGCGGGGATCGAAGAGAAAAGGGAGGAGAAATCGAAATCGGGCGGTGGAATAGCCCGGAATCGCCATGAACATAAGAAATCGCTTCCTCTCCTCCGCCGCTCGAGCTCCTTCCCTTCTCCTTGCCTTATCAAAACAGAACCCCCCAAATGAAAGTGGAGAAAGTGCCGGGCCGGGGGCGGTAACGGGCTGAGACAGGAAAACCAAACCCGAGAAACCAACACGAATCAACCCGAACAAATGGAACGCCAGCACGAAGAAAAAAGAAATCAACACGAATCTCTGTGCGAGAATGGACGGACACGGATTTGATTGATGACGAATTGAAAAACACTCGACTGTAAAATAGCAAATCCGAAAAACTATGGTAGGTGAGACGAAAATTAACCAACGGAGACTACTAACTGAGACATTAGGAGTAGAGATATTCAATTATTTTTTTAAGAAAAAAGCATGTAAGTAAAAAATGTTCGTGCAATTGTAAAAGTGACCAATCATATCTTAAAAATGTCCTTTTTCTGTAAATGTATTCATGCTTTTAAGAAAAAATATTGTCTAACTGATAAAGGTAATCACATATTTACATAGAATGTTCTTCTAATATTAAAAATATACAGCTATTTTTTAAGATCATGTATTGATACATAAATATAAAACATGTTAATGTAATTTTTAAAGTAAACTAAGGAAGTGAAATATAAATAACAAAGGAAAAAAATAAAAAATAAAAAAAATGAAAACCCAAGAAAAAGTAAAAATAAAAACCTTAATATGAAAATCCAAGAAATCATAATTTTTAAAATTGTTCGTATTTACCAAAATTTGTTGAGAAAATTGAAAATATTTTATTTTTTCATAAAAATCACAATTTAGAAGATTGTTTGGATTTTTGCAACAACAACGTAACGAAGCACGCCCAACCCCTCTATTAAAATGTTTTGTTATTGTAGATGGATGCAACTACATTTCTAGTCTTCTACTCCGTCTCATCAGATTGTAAACTCATGCTTAATCTCCTCGAGGTGTTCCTATAGTATTTCATCGAGGACTTGTAGAGTTGTGCCGGTGCCCTTCATATTGTGCATTAACTTGCTTAGTTATTTTGTTTGCCAAAAAAATGGTCGTTGTCATCTTTGTACTAACGTAAAAGTGCGGGCTCGGGCACATATATGTGGTAAACTAAGATTCCTTGTTGAGTTGATGTTTTTTTTGGTTGCTTTCTCATGGAAACAGTTTAACTAAAAATATTTGATCATCGGGGGTGGAAGGGAAGGGAGAAGTGTTAGTTCTCCAGTGCTAATGAAACCATGGATCAACTTGTCATTCTTTTCACCACGTGACACATGTGGTAAGCAATTCAAACAATTAAAAAAAAAGCGTTCTATTCAGTGTGTAACATATAATATAGGATTGACACTATACGTGTACTATATCACACGATGGAAAAAATGAAATATATTGATCTTCATTTTTTTAGAACTCTTCTTATCACCACTTTTCTATAGCCTTTAATTATCTATCATCAGTTTTTCTGTAGGGAAGTTATTTATCAACCATTTTTCAGCAACCTTTTTTAGGCAAAAAAATGTTATTTATCATCAGTTTTTCAGCAACTGTTTTTGAAACAATCTCACGAATCTTTATTAACTCGACCCAATGTTTACATGATATGAAGGTAGCACGAGGAAGCCCGGGTATATCCAACTTACTTTTTGCTGATGATAGTCTCCTATTCTTCAAGGCTACCGATGAGCAAGCAGTACGGGTCAAAGAGACGTTGGTTCTGTTCCAAAAATGCACAGGTCAACTCTTGAGCAAGAGTAAATGTTCCCTACTGTTCGGTGAAGTGTCCAGTGAACATGAGAGGGAGGCGATCAAGAGGAGACTAGGTGTGGAGTCAGCTACGTTTGAGAGCAAATACCTAGGGCTACCCACACCAGAAGGAAGGATGAAAGATGAGATGTTCCAGCCGATAATGGATAGATTTGGGAAGAGATGCAATGACTGGAACGAGAGATTTATGTCCAAAGCAGCAAAGGAAGTTCATGTTAAGTCGGTTGCTCAAGGACTGCCAACTTTTGTTATGGGGGTGTTTAAACTGAATCAAAGCTTCTGTGATAGCTATGAGAAAATCATAAGGGATTTCTGGTGGGGGGATAAAGATGATCACCGGAAAGTGCATTGGATGGCGTGGGAGAATATGACTAAACCAAAAAGAGATGGGGGTATAGGTTTCAGAGATATGCATCTATTTACCAAGCACTTTTAGCGAGACAGGGATGGAGACTACTACAAAACCCAGACAGTCTATGCGCCAGAGTACTTAAGTCTAAGTACTATCCCAACGGAGAACTTGTGGACACGGTCTTTGCCTCAGATGCCTCCCCTGCCTGGCGTGGGATCGAATTTGGCTTGGAGCTGTTAAAAAAAGGACTGATTTGGCGCGTTGGAAACGGAAGGAAAATACAAATTGTAAGAGACCAGTGGATCCCAAGGAGTTCTGGACTCAAAACTGCTAGCTACATTCGGAGATCAAGGTTAAGATGGGTCAACCAACTGATACTACCAGATTCCAGAGAGTGGAATACAGACCTCATCAGACAAATCTTTCACTCCTTCGATGCAGACGAAATTTGTAAGATTCGGATCCCGGCGAGAGAAGTGGAAGATTGTATAGCCTGGCACTATGAAAAGACAGGGGTGTTCATTGTAAAAAGCGCTTACAAACTTGCAGACATGCTGGAAAGAAACGGTACAGAGGGCCCATCAAGCTCAACTAGTGAACCAGGAGATAGAAGTGTTTGGGATGTGATCTGGAAAGCGAAGATCCCGGAAAGAATTAAGATATTTGGGTGGAGGGTTGCCACTCAGTCTCTTGCAACCAAACACAACACACACAGAAGAACAATTGTGCCTGAGGATATATGCGACATTTGTGGAACTGAACCAGAAGATGAGTTCCACGCTGTTATTTCATGCACTCGCAGCAAGGCGTTGCGGAATGGCATGAGGTCAGCCTGGGATCTGCCAAAAGAGCAAGACTTTAGTAAAACTGGGAAAGACTGGTTGCAATGTCTGCTCATCCCACTTCCAGATCATGTCAGGAATAGAACACTAATGATTCTATGGAAAGCTTGGCAACTTAGGAATAATGTTATACATGGAGATGGAAAGGATACAGTGACAGGGGCCATGAGACAACTGGTAAAGTTGGATGAAGACCTGGATGTAGCCGCAAATGGCGATGAGAAAACAGGAGGCAAAGGTAGTCTGTCAGTGTATGTAGAGAGAATATGCAAACCAGCCGTGTCTGGAACAAACCAATGGACACCCCCACCAAGGCAGTCAGCAAAGCTGAACTCCGATGCAGCATTTTTACCAGAGTTTGCAAGAGCTTGGGGTGGAGCAGTCGCCCGGGATCACAAAGGAACCCCATTCCTATCTGTGGGCTGCCAACTACATCAGTGTAGGACGGTGGAGGAAGCAGAAGCCTCGGCTGTTCTACTGGGTCTAGATGAAATGAGCAAGTATTTTGATGGGCATCTAATTGTAGAGACAGACTGTGCTA
Organism: Triticum aestivum; assembly: GCF_018294505.1. Classification (NCBI taxonomy): domain Eukaryota; kingdom Viridiplantae; phylum Streptophyta; class Magnoliopsida; order Poales; family Poaceae; genus Triticum; species Triticum aestivum. The sequence continues at coordinate 44,495,490 of NC_057796.1, forward strand.
CTGTAGGGCATGAACTACAAAGAGAAGGAAGGAGCAGATCGCCCTGGTGTGGAGTAATAACAGACATAAAGGAACGGATGAGACACTTTGCCAGCGTGCAGATTAGCATTGTTAAGAGGAATCATAACAAGCTAGCACATGAGATTGCAGCGACGGCTAGAGAATATGGAAACCACTTCTTCCTAGCTGAAGTGCATGACAACGTTAGACAAAGAATGTTGTCGGAATGTAACAACACCAACGCATGATTGTATGCTTTGGTTCTAAAAAAAATGTTTACATGTACGAAAGCGAGATCATCGGGGTGTCTAACCAAACATGGCAGCCCACCCCTAAAATTAAAACATGCTTCGTTAAACAGTGAGCCTCGAAATTCAAGCTCCTAAACTCATGAAAAAAAATTACATCTAATGAAAGAACTACTATAGTCTATGAATTCATGTAAGATAGATCCATAGTTGGCCAAGCTCTTCTGTTTGATGTCATCCACCACAACCTTACAATCTGAAGCAACATGAATACTTTGAAGGTTGAGGTCTTCGGCTAGGGCTAGTGCCTCCCGAATCGCCAAAGCTTCTAGGGCTGGAGGATCGATGATACCCTTTAAAATGATAGCTGATACCCCCTGAAAAACACCACTGTGATCGCGACATATAGCAGCGACAACTCCACGCCCCTGCAGGTTGCGAGCAACATAAGCATCAATATTTATCTTAAAGGACATGTCAGGCGGCTGAATCCAGTGTGCATATAGATCTGCAAGATAGGATTGGATGAACTGGTTTGTACATAGCGGGCTCTGAAAGACATCCTCATATATGGCCTTTCTTCTTGCTGGCCACATGAAAGATTGAAATCCTTCTGAGATAGTTCATCATGCATCGCAAAGAGCCAATTCTTTGCATCAGTGTCCCGGTTTAGACTCAACTGCTCCACCAGAACACCATCAGATAGAGACAATATGCAGCTGGACATAGTAGACTTCAACAAAGCGTGCCTCCATGAGTCTTCCCCTCCACATAGAGCACACAAGTGCGTGTTTGACATATGGCGATGGTGCAGCAGATCCGCCGTCGGCATTGAATGCCATGCTAAGCGCCACAAAAAGATGGAGAGCAACTAGTTAACGAGCGCTCCTTCGGGAGCCTCGCAACGATCAGCGCCATTTGGTGCGCTCTTAAGCCATTCGCCACGCTCCCTCCAGATTTTATTTTTTTTATTTTTCCACACGCGTTTTTGGCTTTTTAAACGGGTTATTTCGACGTTTTGGTTTTCCCGGTCTTCCTTAGCTTTTCGATCAAAAAAATTTAAATTTTTTTTGTGCGAAAAAACGCGTTTTTTTTTCTTTCGCGAGAGTCACGGTTTTTTCTTCCGCGAGAGTCACGGCTGTGCCTTTCGGAAACGAAAAAAACACGTTTTTTATTTTTTTTTCTTTCGCGAGAGCCACGGTTTTGCTTCCGCCGCCGCCGCCGCCTTAGGTTGACCCATATAAAGAATAGTCAATGTCTTCGTTGGCTCGGTAGGTATTTCAGGTCGACCCAATTTTTTTGCTTTCGCGAGAGTCACGGCCGTGCCTCTCGGAAACGAAAAAAAAACATGTTTTCTGTTTTTTTTTTCTTCCATGAGAGTCACGGTTTTGCTTCCACGAGAGGCACAATTGTGATTTCGCGAGAGGCACGAGCGTGCCTCTTTCATAAAGGAAAAAAACCCATGCTCCCGGTTCGGTTTTCTCGTCCGGTTTTTTTGTCTGGTTTTTTCATGAAAAAAAAAGTTCATCAAAACCTATCAACATGGGATCTAGTTTTGAAGATCTCGACGTGAGGAATCCAACGGTGAAAACGGTTCGAGATTTGGACGCACGGTTTAAGAGATAAAACATTTTGAATAAACGGATCTACGAAAAAAGGGAAAACTCCCGGGTTGCGACAAGTGGCGCGCTGCATGTGCGCCACTTGTCGCGACCTGGTAAGGTGAAGTGTTCTTTGCAATGAATACTCCTTAATTAGTGATTTCGGAAAAGATGAGTGGAGCTTGATAGTGTTATTTTGTGGGCTGTTCTGTTTGGCATGGGCAATTACGGGCTTGGGCTTTGTTCATTGGGTCGATCTTTGGTGTACTAGAAGAGAGATGGGCTCACGGGGGGATCTGCAGTAGGCGCCATCGCATCGATGGAAACTAGACCGGGGCGCCGCCTCAGCTCGCCGCCGCCGCCGCCCCAGGTTGACCCATATAAAGAATAGTCAATGTCTTCGTTGGCTCGGTAGGTATTTCAGGTCGACCCAATTTTTTTTACTTTACATTGCCTTGTGGATAAATGAGGTGTTAAAATTAAGCATGATTTATAATGGAACCCAATAGCTAGTAAGATTACTAATATGTGGTTAACAGAAATGATAGAATATAAGCAAAGCTAAGTATGCATCGCACACTGTATTTTCCACTTGGGGTTACAAATAAGTAGCACTACAAGTGTGTGTGAGAGAGAGAGGGGAATACATGGTCACAACGAGTACCAGTGATCCATCTAAGGAGGGGGCACAACAGATGTCTAACAAGAAAAAAAAATCAAAACATCTACTTGTGGTTTTATACGTGCGCATCTTGCTCAAACATATAAGACGTTTTTGTTGTTGATATACTCGAGCGTTCGCCAGAAATTATACGACAGACTATGTCGTAAAATGGGGTCCTACGGCAACACCAATGCGACGAAGATTGCAGCTGATGTGAGATATAAGACTATAGGATGAGCCGGCCCGGCTGACCCAGCGGGTCACCCGGTGCCGGCCCTGTTGATCCAAATCTAGTTTGAGACCGACCCACATGACCCATTGGCCTCGAATTTTTGGGTTGGGTTAGCGATCCGGCGGGCCGACCTGTCCCATTCCCATCCCGAACTATAGCCTATGAACTTATATAAGACAGATCCATAGCTGGCGAAGTTCTTCTGTTTGATGTCATCCACCATAACCTTATGACCTCAAGCAACATGAATACTTTGAAGGTTGAGGTCTTCGGCGAGGGCTAGTGCCTCCCGAATCGCCAAAGCTTCTATGGCCGGAGGATCAATGATACCCTTGAAAACGATAGCTGATGCCCCCTGAAAACACCATTGTGATCGCGACATATAGCAACGGCAACTCCACGTCACTAGTCACGAGCAACAGAAGCATCAACATTTATCTTGAAAGACATGTCAAGTGGCTGAATCCAGCGTGTTGGTCGGACCACTGGTTGTCTCACCGTGTTATTACTTGGCTTGTCAGTGGCATATAGATCTGCAATATAAGATTGGATGGACTAGTTTGTAGATAACGGGCTTTGAAAGACATCCTCGTGTATGGCCTTTCTCCTTGCTCACCACACGACCCCGAATGTGACTACCATAAGTTTGAAATCCTTCTGAGAAAGTTCATCATGCATCGCAAAGAGCCAATTCTTTGCATCGGTGTCCCGGTTTAAACTCAACTGCTCCACCAGAACACACTCCACGAGATGCCGACCTCATCAGCGCCCTCCCCGACGACATCCTCCTCCTGGTGCTGGTGCGCCTACGCTGCGTCCTCGCCGCCGCGCGCACCAGCCTCCTCGCGCGCCGGTGGCGCGGCCTCTGGACCCGCCTCCCGGATCTCGCCTTCCACCGCGTCGCGCCCGCCACGGTCGAGTCGGCGCTCGCCCGCTTCGCTGCTCCCCCCGCGGTGTCCCTCATCGCCATCCGTCTCCGGTTTGGACACACCGCCGCCCAAGCCAACTCGTTGCTGCGCGCCGCCGCTGCAGTCTCGCCGGCGGAGCTAGTCTACAACTACCCGGGGTCTCGCCAGGACCGTTACAGCCACATTGAGCTGCCTTGCTTCCACCGCACCACCTTGATCGAGCTGGAGACCTTGATCGGCGTCAAGCCGCCGACGGCCGGCGAGTTCGCCGTGCTCGAGAGGCTGTCCCTCAACGCCAACATCGTCGACCTTGGCGCCTTGCTCAATCGCTGCCCGCGCCTGCGCGTGCTTAGCGCAACCTTCTGGACCACTGAGCTCCTCACGCTGCAGTCGGTCCGCGAGCTCCCCGCCCTCGAGAGGCTGACCCTTAACGGCAACATTGCCGACCTTGGCACCTTCCTCAACCGCTGCCCGCGACTGCGCTTGATCAGCATCACACTCCGCAGCGTCACCCCTGACTCGCTCGAAGCGGCGCTAGCCACAATCGCCACGGTGGCGGCGCACGACAGTGCGGTGTCCCTCCTCGGCATCAGCATCCCCAGTGCATACAGCGATGACACCGTCCTTCTCCGTGCCGCGGCGAGGCTGTCACCGCAAGAGTTCGCCTTCATGCGCCTGCTTGATGCACAAGGCACGCAATACACCAGTGCCGACCTGCCGTGCTTCCCCCGCACCACCTCCATCAAGATTGCCGTGCATAACATCTGCTTCACACGGCTGCTGGACGGCGAGTCTCCGAGCTCGAGAGGCTGTCCCTCAAAGGATGCATCATCAACGACCTAGGCACCTTGCTCTCCCGCTGCCCGCGCCTGCGTGTGCTCAAGGTGAAGACAGCTATGTCCAGACATGACATCAAAGTCCACTCAGCGTCGCTGCAGGAGCTTGTTTTTGGCCCCCATACGGAATGTCGTGGCATCGAGATCGTAACTCCCATGCTTAAGCTATTGAAAATGGAAGTCCAGGCCGACAAGGACATCCGGGTGTTCATCTCCGCGCCATTGCTGGAGATGGTCTCGTGGCGGCGCTCATACACAGGTTCGCCCATTGTGTTTGGTGTTTGGCACCTTCGAAATCTGAGCTTAGAGAGACGGCAGTTTCTCAGAGACAAGCACCTTCAAAATCCGAGCTCAGATGGACAGCGGATGCTCGCAAACAAGCACCTTCAAAATCTGTTTGAGAGAGAGGGGGTGCTCACATACAACCATATCCTCCATGGACATGTGTGCCTCGGTACATCTCCTTGTCCTACTCAATTTACTGGATTTGCCGACTAAATTGTTTTTATGCATGACATCCTGCCATATTGTTTTTCAGGACTCCTCAGATGCAGAACTGGACTTTGCACAAGAAATACGGAATATTCTGGTTACTGACTTCTCTGTTTTGAACCTAAGCCTCGGAACAATGGGTCACGTGTATGGAGCAGCTTTTGTTGCAGCTCTTTAGCGTGCTCCACGTTCATAGTGCTATGAAAATACTTAAGATCAACCTATTGATGTCGAAGAAATCAGAGGTAATTCTTTGATTAAGGTCTGGAGTGTGGAGCTAGTATAAATGGAAAATAAGACATTGTACTACTCTTCATTTGCTGTAGGTGACACAAGCATGCTCAGAGAATTGTCCTTGTGATTCCCCAAAAATTTGGAGAAGCCAAAGTATCTGCATGACTCATCTGGAAGAAGTGGAGATCAAGGGCATAAAAGGAGAGGATCATGAGTTTGATGCCTTGAAATTGATCCTCAGATGCGCGCTGTTGCTTAAAAGGATGACCGTGGGGCTGGAAATTAGTGTAAAATCATATCGCTATTGCACCAAGGAAATCAACAACATCTCATTGGAGTATCCGTCCGTGGATTTCCATGTGTATCGCTCCGGTACACTGGTGCTCCATGCACGTTCATCATGCACCTAGATGCAGCAGGGAAATGTGACCAAATTATATGGCTACGGCCTACGCAGGTTGCGCTACGAATCTCTACGGCGGCATCCTTGGGGCATACTTGAGTGAATTTCCATGCTTACCTTCTACTCCCTCCGTTCCTAAATATAAGTCTTTGTAGAGATTCCACTAGGTGGACTACATACGGAGCAAAATGAATGAATCTACACTTAAAATGCATCCGTATGTGGTTCATAGTGGAAGCTCTACAAAGACTTACATTTAGGAACGGAGGGAGTAGTAGACTGGTTCAAATCTTCAAAGATGCAGAGTATTTCTACTCTTTTTTTCCATGTGTCGTACTTACATTTTGCAGAGTCAAAACCAAACATATTCATGATTAGTTACTGACTAACTGAAGTTGACAGACAATGCCTGCTGATGGGCACCAGGCATAGTTTCTCCCTGCATATATTCATGAACTGTCATTGACCAACTGAAGTTGGTTTTGCACTATTGCCCTGTTTCCCGACAGTCCGGGATTTGGTAGTCAGTTTTTAGTAGCGATTTGCTATCCGTTATCCTGGGCGAGCATTCTCAAGTCTACAAAATCTAACTACAAAAACAGCCGCACCGTGGCTGTCATCAGTGGCGGAGCCAGCGCCTGCCCGGGCTCGCTCGCTAAGCACCAGCTACGATGGCCCCATTACAGCGGAAAAAAAATCATCGCCGCATCGTGTTTTACCCGGGCAGCTGGGCCGGTTATCGCTGGTTAATTAGCTAATAATGGGCTTCTTTAAAGTTCGGTGAGACAAGTCTTCCCTGGCGTTGGATTACTCAAGTCAAATGAGAACTAGGCCTACTGGCTACTGGGCTACTGGCCTAGCAAGCAGTCTATTCGGTTGTTGCCTCCCAGACGAGAAGAACCACACGATCGCTGGATCGCTCCATCTCCCAACGATGTAGCTTTTCTTTTATTTTTTTGAGAAAACCCCACGATGTAGGTGTTCAGCTGTTCCAGACAGCGGCACCCTAGCTAGGTCGATCGGAGATAGACCGACGGCGGCGGCGAGTGAAGGCTCGCCTTGGTTGGGCGCGTGGCCGGCGGTGTACTGAGCTGGAGCGGATCCATCCCAGGATTGACTTGCATCATCGACCGGCGGCTACTTGTTCACTCCTCGGTGATTAGGTGAGATTGCTAACTAATTTGAAGTTTAAATGACTTATTAGGGTTTAAATTTTGATGTTAGAGCGTGGGGTCTTGGTCATCAGGTTATACATTACTCTGTAAACAATGTAAATTAGAGATCTAAAATATCTTACATTTATCAACGGATCGAGTAGTTCACTTTGAAATTACATTTGTATGACTATTATGTTCATCATTTTACTTCATTATTATTAATGTAGATTTGTGATAAATGATTTCAGTGCTGTTTTATATGTTGTGTATCTGAACCAACATATTTTTGCTGGTTGAAATTTTCGGAAACCGACTAATTACCGAATATTTCCTCCGACCATAATTTTTGTTTGCTACACACGTTCAGGTAGTGTCAAATAGAACCCATATGCATATTGTAACACAACATAGCGCCTAGCTCGGTGAAAGTGCTTTCGAGGTCATGGGATCAACTACCAATCTTGCCAGCTTGATTTTGATTTTAACGTTGTTAGCGTTTTAAAAAATATGGCCGCAATGGTTTAGGGACGACTCAAACCCCATTTAAATACTTTTAGGTAAAAGCTCCAAAAAAAATTCAAAAACCGGTTCTTGCAACCCCTACCGGGAAAACCGGTAGCAAGAAAAAAAATTGACCCGAACACCTGATTTCAATTCTCAAATTAGACACTTAGATTTAAACTTGCCCAGGCTTCACAAAATTCCTGGCTCCGCCCCTGGCTGTCATTATTGCAAACTGAACCTGGAACAGGCTCAACCATACCAGCCGAATGCAACTGGTAACATTTCAAGCCGTCTCTGTGAGTAAAAGCAAAATCTCGGAAGCTCACCAAAGTCTGACGACAAAATCAATAGAAATGAATTCCACCACAAAAATGATGTATTTAAGTACGGCTCAGGAGTCCTCATATATTCACGAGGGAGCAATGTGAACCACTGTATTTAGCTGACATGGTCTCAACTCTACTTCAGGAATACACAGCTTTGCACTGATTATTGCAGGCCAATCGTGTATTGCGCATTGCTTAGGTAGAGGCAGGCAAGTGCCAAGTTTGGTAGAGCTTGTGTTCAGAAAAATAAGAACAAAAAAACAGCAACCGGAATACACTGATTGATGATAAGAATTGCAACGAAAGTAGGGGTCAAACAAAACTTTGCTGCTGACACATGTCTTGAAGCCTAAGCAACAAAAGCAGAGTCGAACTAGGCAGTCAAAACCCGCATTAACACGTCCAATCCCAACTTCAATACAAATCTTGGAGTCTTGATTCAGAGGAAAGAATTAAAAAAAATATCTACCAATATGAAGCATTCTTGAGACAAGAAGCATCATGCGACACCGAAATTGAGGATTGTTTTCCATTGATTTGATCCTTCCTTCAGGCGGCCAAGTTCTCTTGTGTTGTGTCAGTCTAGGCAAACACCAAAGGCTTTAGAGGACTTGTACATCCTTTCCTCTTCTTTTACCTTTGGTATGTAAGAAATATGAAACATCACATATTTATTATGTAATCTTCCCACATCCTCTTTGCAATATCGTCTCTTAAAGCATCGCCCGTGTCACACTGATTGTTCAGTGCTGAAACATCATGGCCATGTGCGGCATCCCCACCTTCACGGGTAACGATTGGGATTGTTTGGTTAACTGAAGATCCTTCAGCGTCTCCTTGCCTCTGAATTATGTTATGCAACACCACTGCTGCTGCTGGAATTTTCAGTTGAGTCTCTAAGCGGTAAGATGTCGCAACCTTCAAAACTGGAAATCTCATCTTTAATAGACCTATAGCATTTTTTATATGGCCATACAGTTGTGCATGTCGAAGGTTGAACAACTCCTTGTAGTTTCTTGCACGGCAACTTCTCTGCTCCTGCTCTTCAATATGGTAAGGCACCCCGCTATAAGGAGCAAGAAAGGAAGGAGTGTTCGGATAACCCCCATCTACCAAATAATACTTGCCTCTTGGAACTTGAAATCCAGATTCTATAGCAGAATGCAAGACCTCTGCATCAGGTGCAGAGCCTTCCCAGCCAGAGGACACATGGACAAAATTGAGATCAAAATCACAAGCAAGCATCACATTTTGAGTAATGGATCCTTCTCTATTTCGATATGGAGCCGCTTCCCTATCTGATATTGTCAATGGGACATGAATTCCATCGATTGCTCCTATACAGTTCTGCAAGAGAAAACATCAACTAAGTAATTGAGATGTAACAGAAAATTATACAAGTTATGAAAATACGCAACCTTAAGCTACACACACTTACCTCAAAGTATGGCCCGTAATGCGGATCAGATAATATTTTCCAATGAGTTTTAGTTCCAGGATGCTTCACAAAGTCACCTTTCAGTGAGACGATCGCATCAAAGCATGCCTTGATATGTCTATGGATAGTCTCTCTGCTGCGCTCAAATCTATCACTTAGTTGGTCAAAGTTAGCATTTCGTGAGAGCATGTACACAAACATGCCGATCTGCTCTTCCACAGAAACACCTCTTGTATTCCGCAGGAGATGTTTTGACCTGACATACTGTGAAAATTCACGGAGAACATGAGGTTCAATCCGAAGTTTTGGATAGCCGTGACCTCGGTCATCTTCAAGAACTTCGCATATCCATTCTGCGCCACTGCGATATCGTGCACGTTTTGCCTCGCACCCGGCGGAAGCTAGATATAAAGCTGGCAAAATGAGTAGCATCATCTCATCATCTTCTTCCTCTGAGTCACTGAGATCTTCAGGATCCATTTTGCCAAAAATCACTAGCATTCAGAAAGATTAAAATTTCAAATGAAGAACCGGGAGGCAAATAATATGTCTGCAAAAAGTTAAAAAGAGGTGCTGGACAATAACAATCAAGAAGTAGAGGGGAAAGTAGCATGAATATTAATATTAGCTTGACCAAGGAATTTCCCACAGCAGTAAGTTACTTCATTCGTCATTGAGGAATAGACGAATTTATCGGTAACTGCTTAAGAAAAAGAGCTGGCAGCTCATATTTGGATCTCAAAATTGATGACACAAATGTTGAAGCAGCATTTCATGTTTAAAAATGGAGGCGCTTTGGAAGGTACAGAGTGCGCCGACCCATGTTCTTATTTCTTGGAAGGTAATATGGGAGGTCAATAATATGATGACATAAATGATCCAAGGCGGGGTAAACAGTTGAGATCCCCCAAAGCCATTTTACTAGAAATTCACCAGATAAGTATGGCAAGAAACAGGAACAAATATTAAAAATAAAAACCTCTTCCTGTTATCTAGTTATATATTTAAATTTAGTCTCCCGACGTCAAGAGCAAATCAGGAACCGGAAAGAAATTTTTCCGATACATTTTGTTTGATGGTAGAATCAATCCTTCCTACACGTTTGTGCAGTACTAACAACACCGTGTAATAAATATGTAGTACAAACATATGATACAGCAGATGAGATTACATATCAGGAAAAATCCATCTAACCAAAGTGCATCGAATAATAGATCCCCATGTAATTAGCGAATGTTACCAACACATGAGCCATAAGTAACAACAGGCTAACGGCCGCATCAAGCATTAGTAACACTAGTCCTCTAATCTACAAAAGCATACTCTATCTGTACTAGAGCGGATTGGGGAGGCATCGGGCGCTACCTGAGGGTTGGCGACGGAGCAGAGGCTGCCCAGGCCGTCGCCGGCAAGTAGGAGGGCGCAGGATACG
>NC_057796.1:44506315-44552781 GCF_018294505.1 Triticum aestivum
GTCACATGAGGCGAAGCCACTGGCCACCGCAGATGAGCGCCGTCGGTCGGCGAGGAAAGAGAAACTGTCGTTGAAGAACTCGTCGTTCTGGGCTGCCAGGCCGCCTTTACACATGGGCCTCATCTACGTGCAGCCCAACCGACATTTCTTACCAGCATTGTTCAGTCTCGTTCGTTGCCCTTTTTCGAAGCAAGTCAACAGACTTCACTCCATACTGCTCAAAAAACAAAATTCACTCCATACGAAGATACCGTTCATTCAAGTTTTATTTGGGCACATTTAGCATGCCTCAAATTCATTTTCCCTTTCAATTACTCTTCTTTTGTATGAATTTCGCACGGGGAACTTTTATAGGAGAAGTTTGAATTCGTTCTATTCGGATCAGTCTTGGTTCAAAATGGTTTAATAATTGCCTACATAATTTGGGCAGCCTTTGATATTTCTTTTAAGCAAAGGGCAGCCTTTTCTTTTTGGGTATATCCTTTGCTCTCTTTTTTGAGACATTGGGTATATCCTTTGCTAAAGCTTTTTTCTTTTAGGATCATCCTTTGCTAAAGCTAGATCCGCAAAAGATGCATGAAAAATGAGGCCCAATTACGTTAGCGAAAATGAGGCCTGCACAGCCAACGGGCTTCGTAGTCTCGTAGAAAAAAACTCCGAGGCTCCGAGGTCTCCACGCCTCCACCGCCCCACTCACAACCTTATCGTCGCCGCGGTACGAGCACAGATGGCGCCGCCGGCAGCAGCGCCGCCTGCCGCCATGTCCGCCCTCCCCACCTTCGCCTCCTCCCACCCATACCCTTCCCTCCCCACTCCCAAAACGGCCGCCCCCAAACCACGCCTCACCCTGGCCTACGCCGGCGCCGCCGCGGCTCCCAATGCCGTCCCCCACCGCAGCGCCGCCGCCTCCAACGACCGCCTGCGAGGCCTGGTCCGCCGCGGCGACCTCGAGGAGGCCCTCCGGCTCGTCGATTCCATGGCGTCCGCCGCCTTCGCCGCGGGGCCCTGCGCCGCGCTCATCAAGAAGCTGTGCGCGTCCGGGCGCACCGCGGAGGCCCGGCGCGTGCTGGCGGCCTGCGAGCCCGACGTCATGGCCTACAACGCGATGGTCGCCGGGTACTGCGTCACGGGGCAGCTCGACAACGCGCGCCGGCTCGTCGCGGCGATGCCCATGGAGCCCGACGCCTACACCTACAACACCCTCATCCGCGGCCTGTGCGGGCGCGGCAGGACCGATAACGCCCTCGCGGTGCTCGACGATATGCTCCGCCGGGGGTGCGTGCCCGACGTGGTCACCTACACCATCCTGCTCGAGGCCACCTGCAAGAGGAGCGGGTACAAGCAGGCCATGAAGCTGCTCGACGAGATGCGCGACAAGGGGTGCGCCCCGGACATAATCACCTACAACGTCGTCGTCAACGGCATTTGCCAGGAGGGGCGAGTGGATGATGCCATGGAGTTCTTGAAGAGCCTGCCGTCCAACGGATGCGAGCCGAACACCGTCAGCTACAACATTGTGTTGAAGGGCTTGTGCACCGCGGAGCGGTGGGAGGACGCCGAGAAGCTCATGGCTGAGATGAGTCGCAAGGGGTGCCCCCCGAATGTGGTGACATTCAACATGCTCATCAGCTTTTTGTGCCGGAGAGGATTGGTCGAGCCTGCGATGGAGATTCTTGATCAGATCCCAAAGTACGGGTGCACGCCCAATTCATTGAGTTACAACCCGATACTTCACGCGTTCTGCAAGCAAAAGAAGATGGACAGAGCCATGGCGTTTGTGGAACTGATGGTGTCCAGCGGCTGTTACCCCGACATTGTCTCATACAACACTCTTCTTACTGCGCTGTGTCGTGGTGGGGAGGTTGGTGCCGCCGTTGAGCTGCTTCATCAACTCAAGGACAAAGGGTGCACCCCTGTCTTGATTAGCTACAACACCGTCATCGATGGCCTTACCAAAGCCGGCAAGACAGAGGAAGCTTTAGAGCTGCTGAATGAGATGGTAACCAAAGGGCTCCAGCCGGACATAATCACTTACTCGACAATATCTTCTGGTCTTTGTCGGGAAGACAGAATCGAAGAGGCGATCAAAGCATTTTGTAAAGTGCAGGACATGGGCATAAGGCCCAACACTGTGCTGTACAACGCGATACTTCTTGGGCTTTGCAAAAGGCGCGAGACACACAGTGCTATCGATCTGTTTACTTACATGGTGTCAAATGGCTGCATGCCAAATGAATCAACCTACACTATATTGATTGAAGGCTTGGCTTACGAAGGCTTGGTCAAGGAGGCACGGGAAATGCTGGCTGAGTTGTGCTCCAGAGGGGTGGTGAGTAAGACTTTGGTAAATAAGGGAGCCATTCGGTTACTTGATGCTTGATGGAACTATGCATACTTAAAAAGGTTGACCAGACCAGTAGGAGTGTGTGGATCCAGGAATATGTTCTTGTGCATCTTAGGCAGCAGAGATACTTCATTGTTCTTAATGATGTCTTATTCGACGCTGTGTTCTTATGAACATGTGAGTGTCCTTTCTTAATGTGAAGCGCACAGCCTCCTCCAGCTCAACTTGCTACAAACTTGTACAGGATTCTTCTCTCTTCTTTAATATACTCAATAGGGAGCTATCCTATCTTGTTTCCGTAGAACTGTTCTTACTGGAAAGTAGTTTTGTTTTCTTAGATTACACGGACTAAAGAAAGATATGCTGCTTTCTCAGCTGAGTTCTCAATAAAAACTGAGACAAATCCAATGTTTATGCTATTTTCCCAGATAATCTTAAGACACCTAAATTTTCTAAAGTTTGCCCATCTGCTGCAACTATCCACTAAGCTTTTTGGTTATGCAAAGTTTATACTTCTATCATTCATCATTGTATCATTTATGAATATAACACCTGCATTTACTACTCTGGTCGTAGTGGTGATGTTCAGTTATATATTCTATTCCAAGTTTCCAGCAAAACATTAGAAACTTCAGTTGGCATTGCACTGTTCATACTGTTGGATCCATGCAGTTTGTGCTTTCCCAGTTTGCATAAAAAGGTGATTTCATAGTTGACGAAGCATTGGCCGTTGGTCAGAGTAAGAGTAGATATTACTTGTGTACTCACTCTGTCCAGAATTACTTGACGCTTAAACAGATGTATTTAGACTTGTGAAGAAGTTTTCAATAGTACTTCTGGACTTACATTTCTACTGAATATTTGAGTCCGAGTTCTGTAAACTTGCGAGTTCCGACAGAATTTCAACGAAGCATGACTTTGCCCACACTGTAGGCACAACTATGATTGGTCCCATAGAAAGAAATGCAGGGGAACATTTTTATTTTTTCCGAAAGATCCTACTAAGTGCTGGCCTTTTCTTATAGATATTTAGCAGGGAGCAAAGTTTACATGCAGGTCCAAAGGATCAAAGGAGGAAAGAAAAAGGAAACGAAAAAGAGCCCCCTCTGGAGGCAGCGACGTCCGGCTGATTTCTCACGACGGATCCCCGAAAGGGGACTCCGGGCACTTTGTGCTGGCTATTCGCCATAGCTCCAAGCATCTCTGGATTGACGCGACGATGCTGTTGCTGTTTATTGGTGCAAGGCCCTTCAGTCCTGAAGGTGCGGTTTGTTTCTCCCTCGCCAGGGGAGCCGATTGATATGCCATAACTGAACTTGGAACATGAGATGAGCTGCTGCCATGGTACTATCTTCTTTTGCAAGGGGTATCTTCCTTTCATTTATAACTTTTTTTAAAGTTAAGTTGAAGTCTTAATTCAAATCAATTCACAGTCCTGATATCCATTAGGAGAAACGGAGGGGCTTCACGGAAAATGTGTGGGCAGCTACCATGGTTGTCTGTATACTTACAAAATAGGACAAAATCCGAGTACAGAAAAGAGACAACATTTGCGATGCCTGTGTGCAGGTCATTTTTTTAGATGTCCAAGATTTTCGGCGATGCGCGTTCAGTGAGAGGAGACGTTTCCGTCGACTACGAGCCGCCTACGATGACTTCGTAAAATCTCTAGATGATATGACTGCTTAGTCTCTCGGAGGTGCTTATAGGGATAGGGTGTGCGTGTGTGCATTCATAGGGGATGAGTGTATGCGCGTTTATATGAGGGCTCACGACCGTTGAGTTTGCCCGACATGAGGAAGACATGACGTGAAACACAGACGCGTGCCTCCACGGCGGTGAGGATTTAGAGTAGGTTAAAAAAGTGCCGTACTTTTTCTGGCTGAAATATGTCAAAAGTCTAATGAATTTGATCCGCTTTAAATGAAAATCAATTTGATTTGCATGAATATCTTTCGGTTTATTCAAATTCCACTTGAAGTGTAAGAATTTAAGGCACGCGATTGAAAGGACGGCTCTTATAGAGTGCAGCATTGCAGAGGCCGGGCTCCATTGAGCCCGTTTTGCCAAAAAAAAATATATCAAAATATACTTAAAAGTTTTTAAAAATATCAATTTTTCTATACAAATACATATGCATGTTCGTCGTGTATGTAAAAAGTTTCATCAGGTAATTTGATTATTTGCATGCTACAGAAAAAAGATAAATATCTGGCCTAAAAACAACAAAGATAAAGCCTATTTTAATCTGTGTATTTATCTCTTCTGTGTACACTATATGAGAACATATATGTTTATGAAATTTTATACGTGTATACTACAAATACACATGTATGTATATACTTTTTTCAGTTTTTTCAATATGTGGAAATAGTATTTTTGCTGAAAAAAAATAAAGAGCTACGTGGAGCTCGGCCTCTGCAATGCCTTTTCGGGCTCTTATATCACTATCCGTGGAGGTGTCCATAAACACATACACAGTTTCCGTTTTAGGGCTAGATGCGTGGTGAACTTTGCGGAAAATCTGTCTGATAAAGCTCACGAGGAGACTTACCCAACGGTACCAGCTGGTTTCGAAATCACGGCACGTGTTTCCAGTTCTCTCCTTCGCAAAGCAAGAACATGTGCATGTGTTGGAAATATTAGCACTTTTCCGATTAGACTAATCCACAAGTAAACAGTAAGCATGGCATAAAAGATATGCATCTCATAGCTATACCTAAGCATACTAGCACGTATAGAACATAGAAGCGAACCATCTATGAGCAGCACAAATACGGCTAGTACAAGTACGAGTAAACGAGGGATGAACAGATCATACCCTCCGGTTGGCCAGGCTAACGCGGCGGCGGCAGCAGTAGCCTTGGCGTCATCCGTGGCCTTCTTCTTAGCGGCGGCGTCGTCGGCCATGGTGTCGATGCAGGGGAAGTAGTGAAAGCAGAGGCGAACGGAGTTGGGGACGGATCGGGAGCAGTCGCGTCGAGACGCTCCCCAAAAATCTTATTGCCGTTCTCCCGGGCAGGATCTCGAACGACAGGGCTCCGGAGGCACCTGCTCTCCCGACCAACCGTGCACGCGGTCGTCGGGATGGGATCGCCGGAGGCAGCACAGAGTGAGGAACAATAGATGGCGGCTAGGTCACGCGAGAGGGAGTGAGTGAACCGAACTAGGTTACTCCACTGGCCAGAGCCTTCTTATATAGTCCGTCGGGGAGGAAGTCGTGGGCCTGGCGGAGGCCCACGACCGAGTCGACCCTCTCCCGACAAGGGAGTCAACAAATCCCGGCCACGCAAGTCAGCCCACAGTCCAACGTCTCGGACAGTGGCCCACCTGTTAGCGACTCGTTAATTAATCCCTGATTAATTAATTCGTTCCTGAGCGGCAAAAATAAGCTTCGGCTCGGCTCATTCCGGCAACCCGCGGCGCGCGCGTTGTGACAAGGCGAGGCGTGGCGAGGCGGGCGGCGGAGGAGGAGAAGCGCGCGTGTACCACTCCTCTTTCCAAGCTCCCAATGGCAAGTGGTAGAGCAACCCTTATAAAGGGGTCTCAGCTCTCCTCAACTAGTAAAGGTGGGACTAAACTTCCCACCACCTGCCATCTCATACATGGGCCTCAAGATTAACCAGGGATTAGTGTCTTATATGGGCCTAAGCCCATCCATAATCCATCAATCCCCCACCAGATCTCAAGGCACATAAGTTTGTCAACTGTTCCAAACAATGTTTGATATATCAGAAATTTCAGTGGAGACTGCTAAGTTGCACTTCCACCTAGAGCAACAGGATTGGACTTCTTCACAACTGAACAATGGACTATGCCTTGAATTGTCAGTTTGGCGTGCAGAAGTTTCGCCTATTGTCAGCTGATACATGGCTGCCGAAGGCTAAACCACACGGGTGGAGCTTATTAGTCATACTCCGTACCTTCTCATGAGCTTACTAGAGATTACCCAATCTCATAGACTGTGACCAGTAGTCGGGCTCACATAGGTGTGTTCCTCCAAAGAATGCTATGTAGGTTAGCATCTTGCTTACGTAATCTTTGGAACACATTAAGACAAAAGTCAGCTTGCCTTACAGAATTGAGAGTATTGTGCATCTCCAACGGAGTGGGTTAATTAAGGATACTCTCCTCAGTTGACCGCTGGATTGTTTTCCCAGGTCCTAATTCACGGGATCTCCGATCACATAGGTTGGGTTACCCCCATGGCAACTTACGTGGGTCTCATACCCATCTCCCTCGATGCATTTTCTATCACAATCCGTGATAGCCCTTTCGTAAAAGGGTCTGCCAGATTCTTAGCCGTCTGGATATAATCCAACGCTATTACTCCGGAGTTTCTTGATTTTCTGACAGATTTCAATCTTCTTCTTATGTGCTTTGTGGATTTCATGTTGTCCTTTGAACTCTTAGCCTTGGCAATCACCGTTTGATTGTCACAGTTCATAAGGACAGCCGGCACTGGTTTATCAACCACCGGTAAATCCATCAAAAGCTCTCGAAGCCATTCCGCTTCGACGCATGATGTGTCTAATGCTGTGAGTTCTGCTTCCATAGTTGGTCTGGTTAAGATCGTTTGCTTGCAAGACTTCCAGGAAACAGCACCACCACCAAGTGTGAAGACATGTCCACTTGTGGCTTTCATCTCATCAGCATCAGATATCCAATTAGAATCACTATACCCTTCAAGTACCGTCGGGTACCCAGAATAGTGAATTCCATAGTTCGCAGTACCTTGCAAATAACGCATCACTCGCTCAACAGCATGCCAATGCACATCTGCCGGATTGGAAACAAACCGGCTTAGTTTGCACACAGCAAATGAGATGTCAGGACGAGTAGCACATGCTAGGTACATCAGTGAACCAACCACTTGAGAATATCTCAATTGATCAACAGCCGTGCCTTCGAACTTTCAAATCCACACGCTAGGATCATATGGTGTTGTAGAAGGTTTGCAGTCCAAATATCCAAAACGGCTCAAAATCTTCTCAACATAGTGGGATTGCAAAACTGTAATTCCACCCTCAGTATTTCTTAGTAGCTTGATGTTCAAGATAACATCAGCCACGCCTAGGTCTTTCATCTTAAAGTTATGAGATAGAAAAGCCTTGACCTCCTCAATGACCTTGAGGTGGGTCCCAAATATCAGTATGTCATCGACAAACAAACACAGTATAACTCCTTCGTCCCCACCATAGCGATAGTATACACATTTGTCAGCTTTGTTCATAACAAAGCTAGCAGATGTCAGAGTAGTGTTGGACTTCTCATGCCATTGCTTAGGCGCTTGTTTCAGGCATGTAAGTGCATCTAGTGCCACCCCTAGTTGGTTTTGGAGTATTGACGACAAACCTGGTTGAGGGACTAATGTGTTTGTGAGAATTGCAGGATAACACAGGTAGTAGTCCCTCATTGATACGGTTTACCTACTGGAGATGACCCCTAAAAATGTATGAAGACATTGAAGACAATGGTGTTATGTCAAGATATTCACATTGAAGACTATGACATGAGAAGACATTGTGTGAAGACTATGGAGCGCGAAGACTTAGTTGTTTCGTTGTTTCCTTTTCTTCTTTGTTGAGTCATAGGAACCACCGTACTGTTAAGTGGGGTCCCAGTGAACAAAGTCAGAGTGACTGACGTGATGCTCAACCAGAATCCTATGTCTTCGAGCGAAGACAATGAGAGCAAATCTTATCCAGAGCTGGATGAGTCAGCTTTACTTGCAGCCCAAATCAAGCTGCCGCGTGTGTTTGAAATCTAACCGTTGGAACACGTGTCAGTTCCTTAGTGACCTAGGGTCATTTCGGACAAATCAGGTCGGGTTGCCTAGTGGCTATAAATAGCCCACCCCCTAAACCATAAATTGGTGGCTGCTCAGAGTTAGTGCACGGCTTTTGTCGTTTGAGAGCAACCCACCTCCGAAGCTTTTGAGAGAGAGAAATCCTTGCGAGGACAAAGCCCAAACACCCAGAGCCAAAGAGTGTTAGGCATCACTGAAGTCTTTCTGTCCGCGTGACCTGAAGACTTGTTACACTTGAGGACTGTGAATCCTCCAGCCGGTTAGGCCTCGCGTTCTGAGCATCCAAGAGTCATTGTGGATCGCCGGTGAACGAAGTCTGTGAAGGTTTGTAAGTCTACCTTGAAGACTTACCAGAGTGATTGGGTGAGGACTGGGTGTCCTTAGCTCAAGGGGAATAAGGTGAAGACGCGGTCTTCTGAGTAGAATCTCAGCCTCCCTAACCAGACGTACAGTTGTCACGGCAACTGGAACTGGTCCAACAAATCCTTTGTCCTCACCAAGTGACTGGTTCTATCCTCTCCCTCTTTTTACTTACAGTTTGTCTTCGTGAAGTCATTGCCTGCTTGCACTACCTGTTTGACTTCACTGTGTGACTACTATCATTGTTTGGCTTCATACCATCTTCCATCCTAATCTTTACTACCTAGCTGCTATTAGTCTTCGTGCTTTCACCTCATTGAATACTTGACTATGGCTTGCTTAGTGTAGTCTACCTTCCGCTGCATATCAATAGGTTCATTTCTATTGTTTGTCTTCGAAACTCTCATGTTTTGAAGACTTTCATAAAAATCGCCTATTCACCCCCCTCTAGTCGATAACTAGCACTTTCAATTGGTATCAGAGCAAGGTACTCCCTTGTTCTGTGTGATTCGGTTTAACCACCTGGAGTTTTAGCTATGTCGACTGCAGGGATAATCAAAGTCTCCGCTGCGTGCCCCGTCTTCGATGGAACTGAATATACCTACTGGAAGAATAAGATGCGCATGCATCTTGAAGCCATTGATGTCGACCTCTGGTATGTCGTCAAGAATGGTGTTCCCAAGACTGGTGAAGGTGTCACCCCTGCTGATGTCATGAAGTTCATTCAACTGGATTCTACTACCAAGAACATCCTCTATGGTCATCTGACCAAAGGACAGTATGGCCGTGTGAGTGCTCTGGAAACGGCGAAGCTAGTCTAGGACTGGCTCTCCAAGGTCAACGAAGGCGTCTCAACCCAGAGAGATCAAAGGATCAGTGTTCTTCGCAACCTCTTCAACCGCTTCAAGAGAAACGACAATGAGAATGTCCAGCTCACGTTTGATCGCCTCACTGACATCACAATGAGCTTCGTGCTCTCGGCACCACTGAGATCACCAAGCATGAAATCGTCAAAACACTGCTGAGATCACTTGACATCTCGTTCGACACCCTTGCCCTGATGATACAAGAACGCCCTGACTTCAAGACACTCGATCCGTCTGACATACTTGAGAGGCTCAACACACATGAGTTCCAGCTATCTGAGAAAAGAGATATCTATGGTCCCAACTATGGCCGAACACGCGCTTTGAAGGCAAAAGTTGTTTTCTCATCTGAAGAAGAATCTGACTGCAGTTCTGGTGATCCTGAAGACATTGGAAAGGAGCTCGCTATGCTTGTGAAGAAGTTCCAGAAGTTCACTAAGAAGAAGGGCTTCAGAAAGTCTTCACGATCCAGCTCAAGAAATGATGAAGCTTCCACTCATGATTACAAGAAGAGAACATGTCACAAGTGCAAGAAGCCTAGACACTACATCTCTGAGTGTCCACAGTGGGACAATGAGAACAACAAGAAGAAGAAGAGCAAGGAATATGATTCTGATGACAAGAAGAAGAAGAAATCCTCAAAGTCTTATTCCAAGTCTTCGTCCAAGTCTTCATCCCATAAGAAGAGATCATCTGGCAAGGCTCGTACTTTTGTTGGCAAGGAGATGGATTCAGAGGAGGAGTCTGCTTCTGAGGAAGCGGAGGTGGAGTCTGAGGAGGAGTCCGACCCTGGCGTTGCAAGTCTGGCTCTAGCTACAGCCTACGTTGCCAAGTCCATCTTCAACACTGAAGACAATGGCCCCGTCACCAACGCTGATGCTAATGACAAGGACGACTCTGCTCCCACCTACTGCTTCATGGCACGTGGTGCCAAGGTAAAATCACGTGATGCTTACTTTCAAACATCAAGGGAAGATGACTCTGCTTGTGAATCCAAACCCAGCTACAAAACACTTGCTAAAATTGCAACTGAACAACAGAAAGCTATGGAACATACTCAAAAACTGTTAGACAAAAGCGATGACCTGTTCGACGCGAAAATGACCCGTTCTTAGTCCTTAATTGAAGACATAAAAAATCTTCATGTTAAGTACCAGGAACGTGAAAGTCGTCATGAAACGCTCTCAATCACTCATGAAAAGCTTTCCTATGACTATCTTCAAAGGAAGCAAGAGCTTGAGAAATTGAGAGCGGCTCATGAATATCTTCAAAAAGAGAATGAGTCACTTCGCGCTCAACAGACCAGTCCCGCTCAAGAAGGATTTGAACCACCATGTCTAAAATGCCTTGAGCGTGATAACGCTACTTCTGTTGATGAATGTTCTACTGCTGCTACTGTTGCAATATCTTCAACTGTTGATGTGGTAACTAACCCCTCTGCTGAGGATACCACTACTATTGCTGATGAAAATGCTAGGTTGAAGACATTGCTTGAAACAGGGATGTACAAAAGTCTCAAAGGGCATCAGACACTGTGCGATGTCCTCAAAAAGAAGATTCTGAACCGAAACCCTAGGAAAGAGGGTGTTGGGTTCGAAAGGAAAATGAATGTTGATGGCTCCTACTGGAAGCCTGAGCAGTACCCCAAAACCACATGGGTTGCTACAAAGGGACCTTCAGTGGATCTATCCACCTTATCTGGCTTCACTTGTGCTAACCCAATTATCATTGATGAATCCTTTGATGTAAACTATAAACTGTTTAAGAATCAGAATGGCGAAGTGTTTTCCAGGTATATTGGTACTAACTGCAGGAATGGGCCACCTATGAAGAAGATCTGGGTTCCCAAAAGTTTTCTTGAGAATCTTCCTGTGAATGTCATCATGACACCACCTGGGAAGAAGACAAATCCCAGACCAAAGGCTTCATATGGTCCAAAGGCTTCATACAGACAGAGGACTCACCTGGGTCACCCTAACGCCAATGTTTTGCAGGGAAACCATACTCAGACTTATGAATATGAGCGTGTTTCTTCAAACCGCTATGTTCATAAAACTAAGAACTTTTCCGCTTATTCATATGAGTACTATTCACCTCCTGCAAGGCTATTTGCTAGGGCTTCAAAGCCGAAGTTCTCAGATGCTGCACTTAGACTCATTGCTTCTAAGCCACCCCTGAAGATGTGGGTGGTTAAGAAGAATTAACTTTCTTTTGCAGGGAAAGGTCTCCAGCCGGAAATCAAAGGCGTCTGATGCTAATGCTGGGGACCTAAAACATCTTGTAGGGCGCAAGATCAAATGCCCAAATGGTCTCACTATGTATTTTGTTCCTGAATCGCTTGCCAATCATCCTATCAGCCCTAATCTTGATCCGAGCTTTGATAATCCTCTTGTGCGTCAAATGTTTATGCTTCACAATACTCTTGGTGAAGCCTATCCCCCTAACTGTACTGTAGGGTATGACACCTCATGCTTCAGAATGGATTATGGACAGCGGATGCACTAATCATATGACTGGTGATCGAAGTCTTCTCATGGACTCAACTTTACGTCCATCTGACAAGAGTCACATCACATTTGTTGACACTGGTAAAAGCAAGGTATTGGGTCTAGGTAGAGTTGCAATCTCAAAGGATCAACACATGGATAAAGTGATGCTTGTTGAATCCCTTGGTTTCAACTTAATGTCTGTCTCAATGCTTTGTGACTTGAACATGATTGTGATATTTGGAAAATATCGTTGCCTTGTACTAATGGAATCTGACAAGTCTCTAGTCTTTGAAGGGTACCGGAAAGATGATCTGTACATGGTAGATTTCTCAGCAGGACCACAGCTTGCCGTACGTCTTCTAGCAAAAGCTTCAGAGTGCTGGCTCTGGCATCGAAGGCTAGGGCATGCCGGCATGAGAAACTTGAACACTCTCGCAAAGAACAAGCACGTCATAGGCATCGAGGGCGTCAAGTTCAAGAAAGATCATCTGTGCGGTGCCTACGAAGCTGGAAAGATGACAAGGGCCAAGCATCCCTCGAAGACAATCATGACGACATCTCAACCCTTCGAGCTGCTACACATGGACTTATTTGGCCCTACTCACTACTCTACTCTCACTAATACTGCTTGTCTCTATGGCTTCGTCATTGTTGATGATTATTCAAGATATACGTGGGTGCATATAATTCTCTACAAGACTGAAGTGCAGGATGTCTTCAGACGCTTCGCCAACCGTGCTATGAACAACTATAGCGTTAAGATCAAGCACATCAGAAGTGACAACGGCACAGAGTTCAAGAACACCGGCCTAGACCTTTACCTAGATACGTTGGGCATCACTCATGAGTTCTCAGCTCCGTACACACCTCAGCAGAATGGCATCGTGGAGCGCAAGCACAGAACACTCATTGAGATGGCACAGACGATGCTTGATGAATACAAGACTCCAAGAAAGTTCTGGCCTGAAGCTATTGATACTGCATGCCATGTCATCAACCGTGTTTATCTTCACAAGCTTCTGAAGAAGACATCCTATGGACTCCTCAATGGTAAGAAACCAAATGTCAGTTACTTCAGGGTATTTGGTGCTAGGTGCTGGATCAAGGATCCACATCACACTTCAAAATTTGCACCGAAAGCACATGAAGGTTTTATGCTTGGTTACGGAAAGGATTCGCACTCCTACAGAGTCTTCAACCTCTTTCACAATAAAATGGTTGAAACTGTGGATGTGCGGTTCGATGAGACTAACGGCTCGCAAAGAGAGCACCTGCCAAATGTGCTAGATGAAGTTCCACCTAGTGAATCCATCAAGCTAATGGGAACTGGAGAAATCATACCGTCTGAAGTACAGCCTGAAGAGGAACTTATCATTTCTGCACCTAATCAACCTGAAGACAATGCTCAGCCTGAAGACAATCCTTCTAACGATGACAATGATCAGCAAGAGCAAAATCTTCGTCCAGTTCATCCTCGTGTTGCAAATGAAGTACAGATTGAGAAGATAATTGATAGCATCAATGCGCCTGGTCCACTCACTCGTTCAAGAGCAACACAACTAGCAAATTTCTGTGGGCACTTTGCATTTGTCTCAATATCTGAACCCAAGAAAGTTGTCGAAGCCTTCATGGAACCTGAATGGATTCAAGCTATGCAAGAAGAGCTTCAACAGTTCAAGTTGAACAATGTCTGGGAACTTGTCAAGCGTCCTGACCCTCGCAAGCAGAACATAATAGGCACAAAATGGATATATCGCAACAATCAAGATGAGCATGGTCAAGTTGTCAGAAACAAGGCTCGTCTCGTTGCTCAAGGATACACTCAAGTTGAAGGGATTGACTTCGATGAAACATTTGCTCATGTGGCTAGGCTTGAAGCTATTCGCATATTGCTAGCCTATGCAAATCATCACAACATCCTTTTGTATCAAATGGATGTGAAGAGTGCATTTCTCAACGGCAAGATTGAAGAAGAAGTGTATGTTGCACAACCTCCTGGCTTTGAAGATCCAAAACATCCTGATATGGTGTACAAGCTAAACAAGGCACTGTATGGCCTCAAACAAGCCCCTCGCGCTTGGTATGACACACTCAAAGACTTCCTGAAGAGCAAAGGCTTCAAACCTAGTTCCCTGGATCCCACACATATGATGGTGAACTGTTTGTGTGCCAAATATACGTGGATGACATTATCTTCGGCTGCACCAACCAGAAATACAGTGATGAGTTTGGACACATGATGCAAGAGCAATATCAGATGTCCATGATGGGTGAGCTGAAGTTCTTCCTTGGTCTTCAAAATCGTCAGCAAAGCAATGGTATCTTCATATCTCAAGAAATACCTCAAAGACTGCCTGAAGAAGTTTGGAATGCAAGACTGCAAAGGTTACACGACGCCTATGCCAACCAAGAGTCATCTGGGTCCCGACACCAATGGTAAAGAGTTCGATCAAAAGGTATACCGCTCCATGATTGGTTCTTTACTTTATTTATGTGCATCTAGGCCAGATATCATGCTTAGTTTGCATGTGTGCTCGATTCCAAGTGGCACCAAAGGAATCGCATCACTTAGCTGTGAAGCGAATTCTTCGATATTTGGCTTACACCCCAACATTAGGATTATGGTATCCAAAGGACTCAGAGTTTGATCTAGTTGGATTCTCGGATGCTGATTATGCTAGCGACAAGGTGGATCGCAAGTCTACATCAAGCACATGTCACTTTCTGGGACGATCACTTGTCTGTTGGTCTTCAACGAAGCAGAACTGTGTATCACTCTCCACTGCTGAATCTGAATACATTGCTGCTGGATCTTGCTGCGCTCAGCTTCTATGGATGAAGCAAACACTCAAGGACTATGGCATCCATCTGAAACAAGTTCCACTCTACTGCGACAACGAAAGCGCCATCAAGATTGCCAACAACCCAGTTCAGCACTCAAAGACAAAGCACATTGAAATTCGTCATCACTTTCTCAGAGATCATGTCATGAAGGAAGATATTGATATCATACACGTCAACACTGAAGAGCAATTGGCAGATATCTTCACAAAGCCCTTGGATGAGAAAAGGTTTTGCAAGTTGCGGTGTGAGCTAAATATCTTGGAATCCTCAAATGTCCTGTGATCAGGCACACATCCTAACACTTAGGCATGTTGATGACTTAGATGTGCAACACACAAAGTATAGTATGTCTTCAATCAATGAAGACTTACACTCTGAGTGTGAATACATTAATGCGGAATTTGACTTCGGAGCGCCACGATAATTGTGTGCCGTGTCTGGGTCTAATACTTCCTATACGGTGGGTAACGCCACCACCAAAATCTTGTTTAACTTGTTTCACTTGGCGTTACATTTGAAAAGTTTTCGCATTTGGTTTGTCTTCAATATTGTCATGACTTCATGTTTATCTTCACAATGTTGATTTCGTTTTATTCTGATATATACATATATTAGTGTTCTGTCCTCTACAACATTCACTTATAGCTATGTCTTCTCGTTTGAATCTTTTGGACTAAGTGAATGTGATCGGACCCTAACCTCTCTATGCTTCCTACCTCAAACTCTATCTATCCAAATCATATGCATTCTATTGAAACCGTCGAATGTCTTCTCTGCGTCCTTGTCAGCAGAAGATACAGAGACAAACATTAAATCGGTTTTAAATGCTCAATTCTTATTGCCTTAAATCCGGAGAAGCCGGAACGACCACCCGACAGTCCAGGCGTGCGTGGGAACATGGAACAACTCCCAATGTGTTGCATGTTTGCCACGTGTCCCTCAGATGTGAACCGCCAGGGGCACCTGCGTAATTGCGCTGTGCCGTCCCTTTCCTTATAAATGCACATCCCATCGCGGTCAAAAATCCTTCTTCCACCTCTCCACCTCGACAAACCCTAGCGCCACCGCTAGCTCTCGACGACGTTGGCGACGAAGCGCTTAGCTGCCGCGACCTCACTGACGCCGTCTTCACGCCGGCCGCGGACATCGTCTTCTCCGCCGCCGCCGTAGGTGTCCTCCGTCGCCAAGTTAGGGCACGGAAGATCGAACTGCTCGGCCTCATCTTCTACTCCGTCTAGCAGTTCATCGTGTGGTAAATTAAAACTCTCTTTTTACCGTCTTTTTGATCCGATAGATTCATCCTTTCTACCAAAAGTAGTTTCTGCCTCCACAAATTTGGATCTATCCGGTTTTGCATCTCATATGATGCCTAGTATGTTCACTTATGCTTCACACATAGTTAGATTCCTCACTTGTACCTATTCTTGGATTCGTACAAATCTGGAACCAACTCTCAACATATAAGTGAATGTCTTTGCGCTATGAGGTCAATGTCTTCTAAACTGATTTATCTTCAAAATCTTCTGAGAATGCATATGACCTCTTCCCCTTCCCTCGCATCTCTAATGCTGTCACAGGTACATGTCTGTGGGAGAATCCCTTGGTTCTCATAGTCTGCATTCATTTGCATAATTCTTACAGCATCATATCAACTCTCCCGAAGCCAGTTCTTGTCTGACCAGCAGACGGAAGCCTTTGACAGTGTTGAAGCCATTCAGTCTGAACTTCATGGCAACAGAAAAATCAGCAAGGAAGGGTGGCAGACAGCGCCGTGGGGGAACATCAAGAGATTTGCCACCTGACCTCTATGAGCTATACAAGACAAATCCAGAGGAGGACTACAATCAGCACAAAACACGAATCCGATGGATTCGAAGATATTGGGCAGAGCAATGGTTCAAGTACAGGTTCGTGACCCAGGAATATGCTGAAAAGAATGCCATCAAGCGACCCTGGGGAGACATCTTGTACAAAAATCTTCCACCCAGGTCCAGAGCTGAAGCCATTGATCAAGGCTTCTACCCTTGCATGGTCCGTGGACCACAGCCTGCTGATGCCAACCCATCTTCGTTGCTCTGGTGTCGTGAAGACAATCTGTTCAAGCGCAACTTCCAGTTTGCCAAGAACTCGGCCAAAGAGAATAAGAAATCGCGAGGCTTAGACTTCAACCCCGGTCCCTCTGCTCCTCGTGCCGATGACACATGATGTCTACTACGCAACCTTCTTCTTGTAGACATTGTTGGGCCTCCAAGTGCAGAGGTTTGTAGGACAGTAGCAAATTTCCCTCAAGTGGATGACCTAAGGTTTATCAATCCGTGGGAGGCGTAGGATGAAGATGGTCTCTCTCAAACAACCCTGCAACCAAATAACAAAGAGTCTCTTGTGTCCCCAACACACCCAATACAATGGTAAATTGTATAGGTGCACTAGTTCGGCGAAGAGATGGTGATACAAGTGCAATATAGATGGTAGATATAGGTTTTTGTAATCTGAAAATATAAAAACAGCAAGGTAACTAATGAAGCGTAAACGGTATTGCAATGCTAGGAAACAAGGCCTAGGGTTCATACTTTCACTAGTGCAAGTTCTCTCAACAATAATAACATAATGGGATCAT
Organism: Triticum aestivum; assembly: GCF_018294505.1. NCBI lineage: Eukaryota > Viridiplantae > Streptophyta > Magnoliopsida > Poales > Poaceae > Triticum > Triticum aestivum. The sequence goes on from NC_057796.1 coordinate 44,523,645, forward strand.
ATAACTATCCCTCAACATGCAACAAAGAGTCACTCCAAAGTCACTAATAGCGGAGAACAAATGAAGAGATTATGGTAGGGTACGAAACCACCTCAAAGTTATTCTTTCCAATCAATCCGTTGGGCTATTCCTATAAGTGTCACAAACAGCCCTAGAGTTCGTACTAGAATAACACCTTAAGACACAAATCAACCAAAACCCTAATGTCACCTAGATACTCCAATGTCACCTCAAGTATCCGTGGGTATGATTATACGATATGCATCACACAATCTCAGATTCATCTATTCAACCAACACATAGAACCTCAAAGAGTGCCCCAAAATTTCTACCGGAGAGTCAAGACGAAAACGTGTGCCAACCCCTATGCATAGGTTCATGGGCGGAACCCGCAAGTTGATCACCAAAACATACATCAAGTGAATCACGTGGTATCCCATTGTCACCACAGATACGCGCGGCAAGACATACATCGAGTGTTCTCAAATCATTAAAGACTCAATCCGATAAGATTACTTCAAAGGGAAAACTCAATCCATTACAAGAGAGTAGAGGGGGAGAAGCAACATAAGATCCAACTATAATAGCAAAGCTCACGATACATCAAGATCGAATCACCTCAAGAACACGAGAGAGAGAGATCAAACACATAGCTACTGGTACATACCCTCAGCCCCGAGGGTGAACTACTCCCTCCTCGTCATGGAGAGCGCCGGGATGATGAAGATGGCCACCGGTGAGGGATCCCCCCTCCGGCAGGGTGCCGGAACAGGGTCCCGATTGGGTTTTGGTGGCTACAGAGGCTTGCGCCGGCGGAACTCCCGATCTATTCTGCTTTCCGATCGTTTTAGGGTATATGGGTATATATAGGTGAAAGAAGTACGTCAGGGGAGCCATGAGGGGCCCATGAGGGTGGAGGGCGCGCCCAGCGGGGTGGGCGCGCCCCCTGCCTCTTGCCTCCCTCGTTGCTTTCTTGACGTGGAGTCCAAGTCTCCCGGGTTGCTTTCCTTCCAAAAATAACTTCTCCAGAAGATTTCATTCCGTTTCGACTCCGTTTGATATTCCTTTTCTTCGAAACACTGAAACAAGGGGAACAACAGGAACTGGCACTGGGTTCTGGGTCAATAGGTTAGTCCCAAAAATAATATAAAAGTGTATAGTAAAGCCCATAAAACATCCAAGATGGATAATATAATAGCATGGAACAATAAAAAATTATAGATACGTTGGAGACGTATCAGCATCCCCAAGCTTAATTCCTGCTCGTCCTCGAGTTGGTAAATGATAAAAACAGAATTTTTGATGTGGAATGCTACCTACCATAATTCTTCAATGTAATTTTCTTTATTGTGGCATGAATATTCAGATCCATAAGATTCAAGATAAAAGTTTAATATTGACCTGAAAACAATAATACTTCAAGCATACTAACAAAGCAATCATGTCTTCTCAAAATAACATGGCCAAAGCAAGCTATCCCTACAAAATCATATAGTCTGGCTATGCTCTATCTTCACCACACAAAGTATTTAAATCATGCACAACCCCGATGACAAGCCAAGCAATTGTTTCATACTTTTGATGTTCTCAAACTTTTTCAATCTTCACGCAATACATGAGCGTGAGACATGGACATAGCACTATAGGTGGAATAGAATGGTGGCTGTGGAGAAGACAAAAAAAGGAGAAGATAGTCTCACATCAACTAGGCATATCAACGGGCTATGGAGATGCCCATCAATAGATATCAATGTGAGTTAGTAGGGATTGCCATGCAACGGATGCACTAGAGCTATAAGTGTATGAAAGCTCAACAAAAGAAACTAAGTGGGTGTGCATCCAACTCGCTTGCTCACGAAGACCTAGGGCATTTTGAGGAAGCCCATCATTGGAATATACAAGCCAAGTTCTATATTGAAAAATTCCCACTAGTATATGAAAGTGACAACATAGGAGACTCTCTATCATGAAGATCATGGTGCTACTTTGAAGCACAAGTGTGGTAAAAGGATAGTAGCATTGTCCCTTCTCTCTTTTTCTCTCACTTTTTATTAATTTTTTTATTTGAGCCTTCTCTTTTTTTATGGCCTCTTTTTTCTTTTTTTTCGTCCGGAGTCTCATCCCGACTTGTGGGGGAATCATAGTCTCCATCATCCTTTCCTCACTTGGGACAATGCTCTAATAATGATAATCATCACACTTTTATTTACTTACAACTCAAGAATTACAACTCAATACTTAGAACAAGTATGACTCTATGTGAATGCCTCCGGCGGTGTACCGGGATATGCAATGAATCAAGAGTGACATGTATGAAAGACTTATGAACGGTGGCTTTGCCACAAATACAATGTCAACTACATGATCATGCAAAGCAATATGACAATGATGGAGCGTGTCATAATAAACGGAACAGTGGTAAGTTGCATGGCAATATATCTCGGAATGGCTATGGAAATGCCATGATAGGTAGGTGTGGTGGCTGTTTTGAGGAAGGTATATGGTGGGTGTATGATACCGGCGAAAAGTGCGCGGTATTAGAGAGGCTAGCAATGGTGGAAGGAAGAAAGTGTGTATAATCCATGGACTCAACATTAGTCATAAAGAACTCATATACTTATTGCAAAAATCTACAAGTTATCAAAGCAAAGTACTACGCGCATGCTCCTAGGGGGATAGATTGGTAGGAAAAGACCATCGCTCGTCCCCAACCGCCACTCATAAGGAGGACAATCAGTAAATAAATCATGCTCCGACTTCATCACATAACGGTTCACCATACGTGCATGCTACGGGAATCACAAACTTTGACACAAGTATCTCTAAAATTCACAAGTACTCAACTAGCATGACTCTAATATCACCATCTTCATATCTCAAAACAATCATAAGGAATCAAACTTCTCATAGTATTCAATGCACTTTATATGAAAGTTTTTATTATACCCATCTTGGATGCCCATCATATTAGGACTAAATTCATAACCAAAGCAAATTACCATGCTGTTTATGACCCTCAAAATAATATAAGTGAAGCACGAGAGTTCATCTATTTCTTCAAAATAAAACCACCATTGTGCTCTAAAAGATATAAGTGAAGCACTAGAGCAAACGACAAACTACTCCGAAAGATATAAGTGAAGATCAACGAGTAGTCGAATAATTATGCAACTATGTGAAGACTCTCCCATTTAATAATTTCAGATCTTGATACTTTATTCAAACAGCAAGCAAAACAAAAGAAAATAAAATGACGCTCCAAGCAAAACACATATCATGTGGTGAATAAAAATATAGCTCCAAGTAAAGTTACCGATGAACGAAGACGAAAGAGGGGATGCCTTCCGGGGCATCCCCAAGCTTAGGCTCTTGGTTATCCTTGAATATTACCTTGGGGTGCCTTGGGCATCCCCAATCTTAGGCTCTTGCCACTCCTTATTCCATAGTCCATCGAATCTTCACCCAAAACTTGAAAACTTCACAACACAAAACTCAACAGAAAACTCGTAAGCTCCGTTAGCGAAAGAAAACAAAACACCACTCCAAGCTACTGTAATGAACTCATTCTTTATTTGTATTGGCGTTAAACCTACTGTATTCCAACATCTCTATGGTTTATAAACTATTTTACTAGCCATAGATTCATCAAAATAAGCAAACAACACACGAAAAACAGAATCTGTCAAAAACAGAACAGTCTGTAGTAATCTGTATAAAACGTATACTTCTGGAACTCCAAAAATTCTAAAATAAATTGGTGGACCTGAGTAATTTGTCTAGTAATCATCTTAAAAAAGAATCAACTAAATATCACTCTCCAGTAAAAAGTTGAAGCTAATCTCGTGAGCGCTAAAGTTTCTGTTTTTTTACAGCATGATCATAAAGACTTCACCCAAGTCTTCCCAAAGGTTCTACTTGGCACAAACACTAATTAAAACACAAAACCACATCTAAACATAATCTAGAAGGATTATTTATTCCTAAACAGAACCAAAAATCAAGAAACTAAAATAAAGTTGGGTTGCCTCGCAACAAGCGCTATCGTTTAATGCCCGTAGCTAGGCATGATGATTTCAATGATGCTCACATAAAAGATAAGAATTGAAACATAAAGAGAGCATCATGAAGAATATGACTAGCACATTTAATTTTAACCCACTTCCTATGCATAGGGATTTTGTAAGCAAACAACTTATGGGAACAATAATCAACTAGCATAGGAAGGCAAAACAAGCATAACTTCAAAACTTTAAGCACATAGAGAGGAAACTTGATATTATTGCAATTCCTACAAGCATATGTCCCCCCTCATAATAATTTTCAGTAGCATCATGAATGAATTCAACAATATAACCAGCACCTAAATCATTCTTTTCATGATCTACTTGCATAAATTTTTTACTACTCTCCACATAAGCAAAGTTCTTCTCATTCGGAATAGTGGGAGTATCATAAGAGACTTGAATATTATAAATTGTTTCCACATTAAAAGAATAATTTTCAGAAAAAGGGTGATCATGATCATGACAAGTTTTATAAATATAATCATCACTACTTCTTAGAGCATAAGTTTCATCACAATAATCATCATAAGTAGCAACTTTGTTCTCATCATAATCGATTGAAACCTCTTCCAAGATAGTAGCTACATCACTAAATAAAGTCATGACCTCTCCAAATCCACTTTCATAAATATTGTAAGATTCAACATCCTCCAAAATAGTGGGATCATTACTTCCTAAAGTTGACACTCTTCCAAACCCACTTTCATCAATATAATCATCATAAGTAGGAGGCATGCTATCATCATTATAAGTTTGCATATCAAAACTTGGGAGACTAAATATACCATCTTCATTAAACGTAGCCTCCCCAAGCTTGGGACAAACATTAATTGCAGCAAATATATTCTCAAAAACATCATCTTCATCAAACATAGCATCCCCAAGCTTGGGCCTTTTCATATCATAAGCATAATCACTCTCATCGTTAATAGTATGGATAACACCAATAGTATAGAAATTATCATATCCTTCCAAGCAAGTGCCAAAAAGATTTTCAAGATCATAAGAAGTATCATTATCTTCCCAATCATAATCATCACAACAAGCAATAGGCATAACGAGATCATCATCAAGTGCATCATCTTCTACAATTATTTTTGATTCATTTTCATGAGGCACAACAATAATAGGAGCAACATTATTTGGGAGAGATATCTTTTTACCTCTCTTCCTTTTTCTTTTCTTCTTCTTAACCACATCATGTGTGGGTTCAATCCTCTTTTTGGAGCTCCTTATTAATGAGATTGGTTGAATAGAAGGCTCCTCCTCGTTACCTGGTTCAGCATAAGAAATAATAGGAGGATATTGGGAAGTCTCTTCCCTTTCATTAGTGTTCTCTTCATCTTCTATTTGCTTTCTTTTCTTTATGTAATTGGCAATATAAGGATTTTCAATGCAATTCACCGCACAATACATATAAATTTCTTCTAGATCAAAATGAAGAACTCTATCAAGGGCAAATTCTGGAATAACCTAGTTATACGTTTCGTTTCTTCATCACCCAAGAACAAACTAAGTTCATTATGATGTGCAAGGGAAATCAAGTCATCACAATTTTTGGACATGATACGATCATGAAACAATTTGCATTGGGTACTGAAATGATCACGTTCATTGCAAAGTTCACAAGTATGGCTAAGAAAGTTTAAATTTTCAGCACACGCATCTAGCCTTTCTTGCAACCATTTAGTTTCTAAATGCTTATGCCTCTTGCAATATCTATCTTCTCTATTTGGTGTGTACTTGCAAACCCAATACACTCCACAAAAAGACATGCTTATAGGAGATATTTTCATCATGACTAGTGCAATCATCATTAGTACTATGGATATTCAAGGAGTTCATACTAACAACATTGCAATCATGGCCATCATTCAAAGATTTAGTGCCAAACATTTTAATGCATTCTTCTTCTAACACTTTGGCACAATTTTCTTTTCCATCATACTCACGAAAGATATTAAAAGGGTGAAGTGTATGTGGCAAACTTAATTCCATTTTTTTGTAGTTTTCTTTTATAAACTAAACCAGTGATAAAACAAGAAACAAAAAGATTCGATTGCAAGATCTAAAGATATACCTTCAAGCACTCACCTCCCCGGCAACGGCGCCAGAAACTGCTTGATGTCTACTACGCAACCTTCTTCTTGTAGACGTTGTTGGGCCTCCAAGTGCAGAGGTTTGTAGGACAGTAGCAAATTTCCCTCAAGTGGATGACCTAAGGTTTATCAATCCGTGGGAGGCGTAGGATGAAGATGGTCTCTCTCAAACAACCCTGCAACCAAATAACAAAGAGTCTCTTGTGTCCCCAACACACCCAATATAATGGTAAATTGTATAGGTGCACTAGTTCGGCGAAGAGATGGTGATACAAGTGCAATATAGATGGTAGATATAGGTTTTTGTAATCTGAAAATATAAAAACAGCAAGGTAACTAATGAAGCGTAAACGGTATTGCAATGCTAGGAAACAAGGCCTAGGGTTCATACTTTCACTAGTGCAAGTTCTCTCAACAATAATAACATAATGGGATCATATAACTATCCCTCAACATGCAACAAAGAGTCACTCCAAAGTCACTAATAGCGGAGAACAAATGAAGAGATTATGGTAGGGTACGAAACCACCTCAAAGTTATTCTTTCCAATCAATCCGTTGGGCTATTCCTATAAGTGTCACAAACAGCCCTAGAGTTCGTACTAGAATAACACCTTAAGACACAAATCAACCAAAACCCTAATGTCACCTAGATACTCCAATGTCACCTCAAGTATCCGTGGGTATGATTATACGATATGCATCACACAATCTCAGATTCATCTATTCAACCAACACATAGAACCTCAAAGAGTGCCCCAAAATTTCTACCGGAGAGTCAAGACGAAAACGTGTGCCAACCCCTATGCATAGGTTCATGGGCGGAACCCGCAAGTTGATCACCAAAACATACATCAAGTGAATCACGTGGTATCCCATTGTCACCACAGATACGCGCGGCAAGACATACATCGAGTGTTCTCAAATCATTAAAGACTCAATCCGATAAGATTACTTCAAAGGGAAAACTCAATCCATTACAAGAGAGTAGAGGGGGAGAAGCAACATAAGATCCAACTATAATAGCAAAGCTCGCGATACATCAAGATCGAATCACCTCAAGAACACGAGAGAGAGAGATCAAACACATAGCTACTGGTACATACCCTCAGCCCCGAGGGTGAACTACTCCCTCCTCGTCATGGAGAGCGCCGGGATGATGAAGATGGCCACCGGTGAGGGATCCCCCCTCCGGCAGGGTGCCGGAACAGGGTTCCGATTGGGTTTTGGTGGCTACAGAGGCTTGCGCCGGCGGAACTCCCGATCTATTCTGCTTTCCGATCGTTTTAGGGTATATGGGTATATATAGGTGAAAGAAGTACGTCAGGGGAGCCATGAGGGGCCCATGAGGGTGGAGGGCGCGCCCAGCGGGGTGGGCGCGCCCCCTGCCTCTTGCCTCCCTCGTTGCTTTCTTGACGTGGAGTCCAAGTCTCCCGGGTTGCTTTCCTTCCAAAAATAACTTCTCCAGAAGATTTCATTCCGTTTCGACTCCGTTTGATATTCCTTTTCTTCGAAACACTGAAACAAGGGGAAAAACAGGAACTGGCACTGGGTTCTGGGTCAATAGGTTAGTCCCAAAAATAATATAAAAGTGTATAGTAAAGCCCATAAAACATCCAAGATGGATAATATAATAGCATGGAACAATAAAAAATTATAGATACGTTGGAGACGTATCAGCACACGCGAAGCTGAACCCAATCTTGTTTGGCCCTTCTACAACCTAGAGGGTCTCATCACTCACATTATGGTTCAAGGGGCAGCCGTGGATCACTCTACAGATGACGCCGATTCTGACGAAGCGCCTGCAGCACCGAAGCCTAAGAAACTGAAGAAACCCAAGGCTTCAAAGCCTTCCACTGCACCAAGAGCTTCGCGAGCGAAGCCTCTGGCCACTGCTCCTCCTGCACCAAGTGTGCATTCTGAAGATCTCTCACGCATCTCCAAGTCTGAGAAGAAGAAGAAGAAGAAGCCCATGCACATCACTGGTCAAGCACTGACCCCAGCTGCTGTTCTAAGAAATGAGAACGATGCCATTGATCTGTCGAGTGACGAAGATCTTGCTGATGATGCTCTTGAGCTGCTAATAAAGAGCAAGCAAGAGGCAGAAATCTTCAATGATCTTCCCCTCTTCGATGTGGACATTCTGAACAAATTCATTGACGAATGGTTTGATAGCCCAAACCTCAGTTTTGATGATCTCCAACTCCCCATTGGCCTCAGCATCTCCTTCCATGGAGCCATTGCTCCTGAGCTGGCTCTAGCTCAGAAAATTGTTGAACTGAAGCACAAGATTGACTATGAAAAGGCTCAGTTCAAGAAGCATGTGGCCAAGCTCAGTGTCACATACGTCCAAAACTTCAAGACCATGATGCATCCACTCAAGGAGGCGTTTCACAAGAAACGTGATGAAGCCAAAGGTTCTCGAGAGCGCATGAAGATCCTCGCTGCCTAGTGTGTTCAAGCTTACAATGAAGCTGAGAAGCACAAGGCACTTGGGCGTCCTGGCATCGACCCCAAGATGGCTGCCAAGCACAAGAAGCCTGTTGTGGACCAAGCTGATACATCCAGGCGGGAAGAACCTCGCATTGTCTTCCCCGCTAGCATGACAGGCGTGAAGCCTAAGGTCCCCACAGTGGCTTCAGAGCTTCAGAAGACAAGGGCAGCTGAAGCCAAAGCCAGAAAGTGCAAGACCAAGAACACCACTGACGATGCTCCACCTACCAAGAAGCGAAAAACCAAGAAGAAAGATCGGGCTGCTCCCACAGAGCCCCTTGTCGTCGAGCCAATTTCTGTTGCTCGTCCTGCATCTGCACAACAAGAGACTCGTTTGATAGTTCATGAGCCTGCTTCCCCAGAGGTTCCTGAAGCTGAAGACATTCCAGCTGTCAACCCCACCGCAGCTGAAGACATTGGTCCCCAAGACAATGTAGAAGATGATGAAGTCCTTCCTCAGATCGAGCACAATGTGGTATCATCGCCTGTTCTCACGAACAGCGAACTCATCAGCATTGGTCGTCCCTTGACGCAAATTGCTCAGGATGATTCATGGGCTGATCACCCTCAAGACTCCCCCCGTCAAGCAGAATCCCCATGTACTCCCCCAACTCAAGTCACCAATCCGGTGCTTGATGATGAAGACTTTGTGGCCCAGACAACTCCATCTCCACAAGCGTCGTCAGCATTTCGCAGGCTTCGTAAAGGACCAAGGCCACAAGTCACTCTGTCGAGTGTTCCAGAAGGAGAAGAGCACCAATCAGTATCTCGCCAAGTATTTCCTGAAGCCTCTCCAACTGTGAACAACTCCGAGTCTGAAGCCAACGTGGCTGAAGATATTCCGGCTGCATCAGCCGATGACTAAGAAGAACCAAGAGACGAAGAAGAACGTGTTGCTACACCCCCAACAAACCCTGAAGTTGTTCTCGAGGAGAACGTGTTGCCGGTCCGCATTTTGACTATCATGTCGAGCACAGGCCTCAGGTCCAGAAGCCTAAGCCAAGAGTTCCCAGGTTTCCAGGTACTGCCACTTCAGCAGGGTCCTTCAATGCAAATGGCTTCATTGCGCACAACATTTCTTTGATAGTGCCAAGAACCCCTACTCCAAGCCAAGGATTTCATCAGATCGGTTCTGGAGCTATCAGCAGCGCAGTTACTATTCTTGTGTTCTTTATGACCAAGGGCGCATCTTTCCACATATGCGTCTAGACTGTGAAGCGATTGCTGGACTGCCCTGCCTTGAAGAAGCCCTTGACTGCTTCCGTGATGCTGGTCTGCTGAACTTTGTGACTAATAAGGAGCATTGGAATGAAGAGCTTCTGCTACAATTTTATGCTACCCTCCACATTCGCGGCTACAACAGGGATCCGAAGACTTGGGTCCTTGAGTGGATGACAGGCAATGTCCGTCATGAAGCCAAAGCTCTTGATATCATTGAGCTAACTGGCCTGCCCACTCCAGGTGAACTTTTCGAGCCTGGTTGTCAGCTTCACCGCAATGCATTGGAGAGCATCTTTCAGAAGCCAGAGCCCAACATGAGCCAAATGCTAAGCATGATGAAGCCTCTGCCATGCGACGCTGAATACCCAAGAGAATTCTTTGTTGAAGACCTAGATTATCTGCCCCGCACTATTTATCATATCATCAGGCGAACTCTCTGGCCTGTCAAAGGACATTCTTCTACAGCAAAGCTTGAAGGAGCGATGAAGACTTTGGTCTTTTATATCTTCAATGGCATCAGCTTCAATGCTCAAGACTTCTTTATCACGCAATTGGCTGCATCAGGCTCTGATCTCTTTGGTCTGAAGTTCTACGCTCCATGGGTTATGCGCCTTATCAAGCTTCACTCTGCCGTCAACTATCAACCTTCTGCACGCAACCATCTGATATTTTTGGCCAGAGGTTGATATGTCAGTTGAAACCATATACCCGGAGCCTGCCAAGGAGCCTGTTTATCTTCACAATGCTAATCACCAAAGCTTCACACATCCCATTGAAGGAGTCCAGGCCGTCACTCGTGTTTATCCTTTGGCAGACAATACACGCTTACCTCACCGTGCTCAAACTGAAGCCACTGAAAGCACTATTGCTCAAAGGCCTCGGAAGCGATCTCGTGTTCTCAATGACCGAGAGCTTCTCGTTGCCCTGCATCAGAAACAGGATAAGCATCACTACTGGCTGAAGCGACAGATGCAAAGCCTCTTGGTGGACGTAAATCGCATTCACAATCTTGCCACCAAGAATGCCTTTGTCACTCATGAAACCTGTCGGAGGTCATGGCAGTGTTTGACATTGCTGAGTGCTGAAGCAGATCTTCAAGACGATGGCTTCACTGAAAGATTCATGTTTGACTCCACTCCTCCAAGGAATGTTGTCTTGCGTCGAACTCCCTCTCTTGAAGACTCTGATTATTCCTCCTCAGCTGCAACGGTGAATGCCAGAGTCATAGATGACCAAGATGATGCTACTTCACCACCTCCAACCTCAGCGTGTATCGACCCTGCACCAAGTTCTTCTGCACCGCCAAACCCCGACGCCGACCCTGCAGCTTCACCTACTCCTTATGGGAACGAGTAGAGACTCTATGTCTTCAAACCTTTTTGGTCATTACTAACAAAAGGGGGAGAAGCATATGAGTTGATAGTGTTCAAGCGGGTCCATATGGGCGGTTGCTTTATATTTTGCCTAGTGTTTAAAACTCTCGCTTTTGATACATTTGGTTCTTTGAGTTGTAACACTTAAATTTGATGGTCGTCTGCTACTTGTTTGCTATTTTGTGATGCGATGATAAATTCCGCATGTGCGATGATAAATTCCACACGAAGTCATATTGCAGACGTCCATTTTTCATTATGCATGTCATTATTCTTCGTTATATCAAATCATGCATGATGAATTGTCTTCATAAGTTGAAGAGGATCTCCACAAGTACAACCTGCCATGTGCATTTGCATTCAAAAAGCAAATTACTTATATGCACATCTTCAGGGGGAGTCTGTTGCTACTTATGAAGACAATACCTTTAACCTTTACAATTTCACATACTTTTATCCCCGTTGAAAACTTCAACCAGTTTGTCATCAATCACCAAAAAGGGGGAGATTGTAAGTGCATCTAGTGCCACCCCTAGTTGGTTTTGGAGTATTGACGACAAACCTGGTTGAGGGACTAATGTGTTTGTGAGAATTGCAGGATAACACAGGTAGTAGTCCCTCATTGATACGGTTTACCTACCGGAGATGACCCCTAAAAATGTATGAAGACATTGAAGACAATGGTGTTATGTGAAGATATTCACACTGAAGACTATGACATGAGAAGACATTGTGTGAAGACTATGGAGCGCGAAGACTTAGTTGTTTCATTGTTTCCTTTTCTTCTTTGTTGAGTCATAGGAACCGCCGTACTGTTAAGTGGGGTCCTAGTGAACAAAGTCAGAGTGGCTGAAGTGATGCTCAACCAAAATCCTGTGTCTTCGAGCGAAGACAATGAGAGCAAATCTTATCCAGAGTTGGATGAGTCAGCTTTACTTGCAGCCCAAGTCAAGCTGCCGCGTGTGAATCTGACCGTTGGAACACGTGTCAGTTCCTTAGTGACCCAGGGTCATTTCGGACAAATCAGGTCGGGTTGCCTAGTGGCTATAAATAGCCCACCCCTACACCATAAATTGGTGGCTGCTCAGAGTTAGTGCACGACTTTTGTCGTTTGAGAGCAACCCACTTCCGAAGCTTTTGAGAGAGAGAAATTCTTGCGAGGACAAAGCCCAAACACCTAGAGCCAAAGAGTGTTAGGCATCACTGAAGTCTTTCTGTCCGCATGACCTGAAGACTTGTTACACTTGAGGACTGTGAATCCTCCAGCCGGTTAGGCGTCGCGTTATGAGCATCCAAGAGTCATTGTGGATTGCCGGTGAACAAAGTCTGTGAAGGTTTGGAAGTCTACCTTGAAGACTTACCAGAGTGATTGGGCGAGGACTGGGTGTCCTTAGCTCAAGGGGAATAAGGTGAAGACGCAGTCTTCTGAGTTGAATCTCAGCCTCCCTAACCAGACGTACAGTTTTCACAGCAACTGGAACTGGTCCAACAAATCCTTTGTCCTCACCAAGTTACTGGTTCTATCATCTCCCTCTTTTTACTTACAGTTTGTCTTCGTCAAGTCATTGCCTGCTTGCACTACCTATTTGACTTCACTGTGTGACTACTATCGTTGTTTGGCTTCATACCATCTTCCATCCTAAGCTTTACTACCTAGCTGCTATTAGTCTTCGTGCTTTCACCTCATTGAATACTTGACTATGGCTTGCTTAGTGTAGTCTACCTTCCGCTGCATATCAATAGGTTCATTTCTTTTGTTTGTCTTCGAAACTGTCATGTTTTGAAGACTTTCATAAAAATCGCCTATTCACCCCCCTCTAGTCGATAACTAGCACTTTCAAGGCCATACAAAGATTTCACTAGCTTACACACCTTTCTTTCCTGACCATTTACTACAAAGCCATCCAGCTGTTGCATGTAAATTTCCTCGTCTAGCTCTCCGTTACGGAAAGCCGTCTTAACGTCCATCTGATGAACGAGAAGATCATGCGAGGCAGCCAAAGCGAGTAACACTCGAATGGTTGTCAGCCTAGCCACAGGTGAGTAAGTGTCGAAGAAATCCTCTTCTTCCTTTTGGGTATAACCCTTGGCCACAAGCCTAGCCTTGTACTTCTCAACAGTACCGTCGGGCCTAAGCTTCTTCTTGAACACCCACTTACATCCCAATGGTTGACAACCATAAGGACGATCAGTGATTTCCCATGTCCCGTTAGCCAAGATGGAATCCATCTCGCTACGGACCGCATCCTTCCAGTAGTCAGCATCAGGAGATGCATAAGCTTCTGAAATGGAACTGGGAGTGTCATCATCCATGAGGTACACGAGGAAATCATCACCAAAGGACTTTGTAGTCATTTGTCTCTTTCTCCTAACAGGAGCTTCCTCGTCATCCTCCGTGGAACTATCATCACTTTTATGTTCATAATATTCCATCGGAATGGCAGGTTCAGGAGTCTCATCAGATTCCAGTCTAGAAATGCTTTGCATATCTCTCATGGGGAAAATATCCTCAAAGAATGTAGCATCCCTAGACTCTATAATTGTACCGACCTTCTGGTCAGGTACCTCATATTTCACCACTAGAAATCTATAGCCAACGCTATGCTTGGCATAGCCAAGAAAAACACAGTCCACGGTCTTTGGTCCCAACTTGCGCTTTTTGATTATCGGCACGTTGACTTTCGCCAAACAGCCCCAAGTGCGCAACTAAGAGAGTGTAGTTCTTTTCTTTTCCCATTGCTCATAGGGAGTAGTCTCATTATCCTTTGTGGGAACTTTATTCAGGACATGACATGATGTCAATACAGCCTCCCCCCACCATGCCTTGGATAAACCCGATGTATCTAACATGGCGTTAACCAAATCAGTTAGAGTATGGTTTTTCCGTTCGGCAACCCCATTTGACCGGGGTGAGTAGGGAGGCTTCCTCTCATGAATAATACCATGTTCCGCACAGAATAAATCAAACTCATTAGAAAAGTACTCTCCACCACGATCAGACCAGACTCATTTTATTTTCTTCCCAAGTTGGTTCTCAACTTCAGCCTTGTAGACTTTAAAGTAGTGTAGAGCCTCATCCTTAGTATTTAACAAATACACATAGCAGAATCTAGTGGAATCATCAATTAGAGTCATGAAGTATTTCTTTCCACCTTTAGTCAACACACCATTCATCTCACAGAGATCTGAATGTATGAGCTCTAATGGTGCCAGGTGTCTCTCCTTCGCAAGCTTGTGAGGCTTACGAGGTTGCTTAGCTTGCACACACGCATGGCACCTCGAGCCTTTGGCTAAAGTGAAACTCAGGATTAAGTCTGTAAGTGCATCTAGTGCCCCTTAGTGATTTTGGTGTATTGAAGACTTATAGGTTAAGGATCTAATGTGTTTATGAGTATATACAGGTCTATAAGTCTATGAGGAGTTTGATATTTACAGAGAAAGTCGACCCCTAAAAATGAATGTCTTGGACTGAAGACTTCGGATTTCTGAAGACTTTCTGAAGACTTTGAAAGTGAAGAAATTGGTGTGACCATGAAGACTTGGTATTCATACGAGAAACATGAAGCGTGAAGACTTTTGTTTTCGTAGTTTCATTTTCTCTTTCTTGAGTCATAGGAAACACCACACTGTTAAAGGGGGCCGAGGAAATACTAAGGAAAAATATCCAAGTGATGCTCATCTCAAAATCCTACACCTACCAATCCCTTCGAGTGAAGCCATTGGAAATCTCATGCAGTCCAGTCAATTCCTTCAGTGACAGAGACTAAGTTCTTCTAGTCTCTGAGGAATTTGTTCTGACTAAGGAGTTAGGAATTCATGAGTGCGGATTGCCTACAAGTGAGGAACATGATAGCCCTGAGGAATTTGATAGTCAAATTTCCGACCGTTGCTGTGCTACGCGCCAGCTGTCCCAAAATATCTACCCACCTAACGGTCATATCATTGAAGGGCATTTATGTCTTATCATGTCAGGCTGCTCCCTAGGCTATAAATAGCCGCCCCCTACAACATCTAGCTGGTTGGCTGCTCCGAGAGAAACCGACACTTGTCATTGAGAGCATCCCATCCTCCGAGGACTTTGAGCAAAAATCATCAAGTGAGAAAAACCCAAACCCAAACACCTACCAACCCAAAGTGATTGAGCATCACTGAAGAGATTGATCTTGTGTGGATCCGACGCTTGTTACCTTTGAAGACTGTGCATCTTCCAGACGGCTAGGCGTCATGGTCTAGAGCATCCAAGAGGAAATTGTGGATCATCGAGTGACCGAGTTTATGAAGGTTTGGAAGTCATCTGAAGACTTACCACGAGTGATTGGGCGAGGTCTGTGTGACCTTAGCTCAAGGAGAATATGGTGAGGACTGTGTGTCCTTAGGTTTAGATACCTAGCTGCTCCAACAAGACATACAACTGACACAACAGTTGGAACCGGTCTACCAAAGCATTATCTTCACCAAGCCTACTGGTTCTATTTACTCAACTTTTTCATTTCCTCATTACTGTGTTGTGTGCTTGTTCATATCTGTTTGAAGACTTTGACTAAAGACTTTCTCATTTTCCTCAGTTTAATTTTTTCAGTCTGTTTCTCTTCATCCTGTTTTATCATGTGCTTACGCTTCCTGTACTCTGTGTCTGTTTTCATTTCATCATGATGTCCATGTTTATGTTATGTCATGTATGCATCTGAGTACTTATTCTGCTGCAAGTAGTTCTTCGCTTAGGAATTTCCTCACTCTGAAATTCCTCAGTGAAGAATTCATAAAAATCGCCTATTCACCCCCCCTCTAGTCGACTTAATGCACTTTCAATTGGTATCAGAGCAAGGTACTCCCTTGTTCTGTGTGATTTTGGTTTAACCACCTGGAGTTTTAGTTATGTCGACCGCAGGTATGATCAAGGTCTCTGCTGAGTGTCCTACCTTCGATGGGACGGACTACCCCTACTGGAAGAATAAGATGCGAATGCATCTTGAGGCAATTGATAACGATCTCTCGTATGTTGTGAAGAATGGTGTCCCCTCTGTCACTCCTACCATCAACGCTGCTGACGTGAAGAGATTCAAGCAACTCGACTCACAAGCGAAGAACATCATATGTGGCCATCTGAGCAAAGGGCAGTATGGAAGAGTGAGTGTTTTGGAAACTGCTAAGCTTATCTGGGATAGGCCGTCCAAGGTCAATGAAGGAGTCTCAACACAGCGTGACTCTCGAGTTGACGTTCTTCGCAATCTCTTCAACCGCTTCCAAAGACTCGACAATGAAAATGTTCAGCACACCTTCGATCGCCTCACTGACATATCAAATGAGCTTCAAGCACTTGGTGCCACTGACATCACCGACCATGAGGTGGTGAAGAAATTGCTGAGATCGCTTGATTCCTCATTTGACACTCTGGCACTGATGATACAAGAACGTGGAGACTACAAGTCACTTGATCCCGCTCATATCCTCGAGAGACTAAACAATCATGAGTTTCAGCTTGCTAAGAAGAGAGATCTCTATGGTCCGAGCTTTGGCAGATCACGCGCCCTGAAGGCCAAGGCAGTGTCTGAATCTGAAGGTGAAGATTCTGGTAGCAGCCTTGGTGATCCTTAAGAACTGAGCCAGGAGTTAGCTATGCTCGTGAAGAAATTTCAGAAGTTCTCAAGGCGTGGTCGCTTTGGAAAATCCTCAAGAAGTGATGATTCCTCATCCCGTGACTACAAGAAGAGGCTATGCCACAAATGCAAGAAACCTGGTCACTACATTCAAGACTGTCCTTAGTGGGAAAAGAAATTAAAGAAGAAGAAATACAAGGATTACAGTTCAGATGACTTAAAGAAGAAGGAGAAATCTTCAAAGTCTTCATCATCAAAATCCTCGAAGTCTTCATCTCTCAAGAATAGCAGCTCTAAGAAGGCTTGGGCATTCATTGGCAAGGAAATGGATTATGAAGCTAAATCTGAGGAACATGAGGAAGAGGAGGCATCTGAGGAGTCAGAATCTGGTGTGGGAAGCCTAGCCCTCGCTACTGCATTCGTCAGCAAGTCCATCTTCAACTCTGAAGAAAATAGCTTCACCAACAAGGCTGACGAAGGCGATGATGACTACGCTCCCACCTATTGCTTCATGGCAAAAGGTGCCAAGGTACTCAAATATCCCTCCTCTGAATCAAGTGAGGATGAATCTGATGAAAACCTCAAGCCTAGTTACTCTAAACTTGCTAAGATTGCTGTGAAACAACAAAAGGCTTTTGAAAAGGTTCAAAATATGCTAGACAAAAGTGACGATATGTTTGGTGAAGAAATGGATCGCACTAAAACTTTGACTGAAAATCTTCAGAGACTTCAGTCTAAGTTTGACAACCTTCAAAGTCATCATAACACTCTCTTATCTGATCATGAGAAGCTTTCTTATGAATTTCTTTAAAGAAAGCAAGAACTTGAGAAGCTAAGGGAGAGTTATGAAGATCTTCAGAAGGAGCGTGATTCATTACTAGCTCAACAACTTAGCGCTGCTCAGGAAGAATTCATTCCTCCATGTTTGAAGTGCATTGAACGTGAATCTGCTATTTCTTCACCTGAATGTTCAAATGCTTCTAACACTACAAATTCTTCACCTGTCTCTGCTATCACTAATTCCTCATCGGAGGATATTGCTAGTATCACTGACGATGCAGGGCTGAAGGAATTGTATATGACAGGCATGTACAAAAGCCTCAAAGGGCATCAGGCTTTTTGTGATGTGCTTAAAAAGCAGATCCTCAACAGGAACCCTAGGAAAGAGGGTATTGCCTTTGAGAGGAAACTCAATGCTAATGGAACATACTGGAAGCCTAAGCAGTACCCCAAAACCTCATGGGTTGCTGCAAAGGGACCTCCAGTAGATCCACTTACTTTATCTGGCTTTACATGTGAATCTTCTCATTCTTCTGATGAGTCATTTGAATCCAACTATAAACTGTTCAAAAATTAGAATGGTGAAGTATTTGCTAGATATGTTGGCACTAACTGCAGGAACAGTTCCCCTATGAAGAAAATCTGGGTTCCCAAAAGGTGCCTTGAAAGTCTTCAGGTGAATGTCATCATGACACCACGTGTGAAGAATAGGAACCCCAGATCAAATTCTTCATATAGACCAAATTCTTCATATGGATCCAAGTCCTCATACGGACCGAATTCCTCACGTGGATCAAATTCCTCAAAAGGATCAAAATCCTCATATGAACATCATCGTGCTAACACTTACGTTTCGCAGGGAAGATCTAAGGGCTGTGAATATGTGCATTATTCTTCTAACCATTATGTTCATAAGTCCTCGAAGAATTTTTCTGCTTATTCATATGCTTACCCTAACTCCTCTTATGTGAAACGAAGTGGACTGGCTTCTATGCCACCGTTCTCTTATGGAGCTCGCAGAATGATGAACTCTTTGCCACCCCTTCAGATGTGGGTGGTGAAGAAAAGGAACTAATCTCTTATGCAGGGTTAGGTCTCCAGACGAACTTAAACGTCTGAAGAATTTGCTGGAGACCTGAATATGCTTGAAAGGACGCAAGCTAATCATGAAGAAATGAATTTTCATTTCTCACGTCCTCATTCTGTTTTATCTGTTTCATTGCATGATGAAATTTGATCTGATGAATTTGACGTCATATTCTTCACTGATGAAGTATATGAGTTCGTAAGCTGCACTAATTCATCTACAGGATGATCAACCCAAAGTCACTGAGTGGGTCCTTGATAGTGGATGTACAAATCACATGACTGGTGACAAGAATATATTGGTGGACGCTCCCTTATCACCATCACATCTGAAGTATATCACCTACGCTGACAAAGGCAAAAGCAAGGTATTGGGTCTAGGTAAGGTTGCGATCTCAAAGATTCGACACATGGACAAAATCATGCTTGCCGAGTCCTTAGGATACAACCTAATGTCAGTCTCAATGCTTTGTGATCTTGATATGGTTGTTATCTTTGGCAAGTATCATTGTGTTGTGAGCATGGAAGCTGAACATTCCAAAGTTTTCTAAGGCTTTAGGAGAGGAGATCTGTATATTGTTGATTTCTCTACAGGACCACAACCAGCTATATGTCTACTTGCAAGAGCTTCAGAAGGCTGGCTATGACATCGACGACTTGGTCATGCTGGCATGAGGAACTTGCACACGCTCGCGAAGAAGAAGCATGTCATTGGCATTGAGAATGTCAAATTCCTCAAGGATCACTTATGCGGATCCTGTGAAGTTGGAAAGATGAGCAAGGCCAAGCATCCCGCGAAGACTATCATGACTACCACTCGACCATTTGAATTGCTTCACATGGATCTCTTTGGTCCTAACCATTATTCTGCATTCACTAATGAAGCATCTCTATATGGCTTTGTTATTGTTGATGATTACTCATGTTACACATGGGTGCATATTGTCACTTACAAATGTGAAGTGCAGGAAGTCTTCAAACGATTTTTCTCAAGGGCTTCAACCAACTTTGGTGTAAAGATAAAGCACATCAGAAGTGACAATGGAACTGAGTTCAAGAATACGGGTCTTGATGACTATCTTGATGAACTCGGTATTACTCATGAGTTATCTGCTCCTTACACTCCTCAGCAGAATGGCGTCGTGGAGCGCAAAACAGGACTCTTGTTGAGATGGCTAGCACTATGCTTGATGAATACAAGATGCCTCGTCATTTCTGGATTGTGGCAATTCATACTGCGTGCCACATCATCAACAGGGTATATCTTCACAAATTCTTCAAGAAGACTGCATATGAACTCCTCACTGACAAGAAACCCAACGTGAGTTATTTCAAAGTCTTCGGTGCTAAATGTTGGATTAGAGATCCTTATCACAATTCTAAATTTGCAACGAAAGCACATGAAGGTTTTATGCTTGGTTACGGAAAGGACTCGCACACCTACAGAGTCTTCAACAACGTTCACCACAAGGTTGTTGAAACTGTAGATGTGCGGTTCGATGAGACTAATGGCTCACAAAGAGAGCATCTACCTCCTGTGCTAGATGAAAAGTCACCTGAGGAAACTATCAAGTTCAAGGCTACTGAGGTTGTCATTCCTACCGAAGAATCTGCTGAAGAAGTCATTCAAGAACGTGAAGAACATCATGCTGATGCACCTGAGGAAAATGGTGCTGAAGAAAATGCTGATCCAATTCCTCGACGACAACCCGCTCATTCTCGCGTTGCAAATGAAGTGCAGATTGAGAAAATCATCAGCGACATCAACGCACCAGGTCCTCTCACACGCTCAAAAGCTTCACATTTGTCTAACTTTTGTGGGCACTTTGCTTTTGTCTCTATCACAGAGCCCACTAAGGTAGATGAAGCATTTCTGGAGCCTGAGTGGATTCAAGCTATGCAAGAGGAATTACATCAATTCGAGCTCAACAACGTCTCGGAACTAGTCAAACGTCCAGATCCTCGCAAGCACAATATCATTGGCACAAAGTGGATCTACCGCAACAAGCAACATAAAAATGGCCTTGTGGTGAGGAATAAGGCACGACTTGTAGCTCAAGGTTACACACAAGTTGAAGGAATTGATTTCGATGAAACTTTTGCACCTGTTGCTAGACTTGAGGCTATTCGCATATTACTTGCTTATGCTAACCATCATAATATCATCTTATATCAAATGGATGTGAAAAGTGCATTCCTCAATGGTAAGCTTGAGGAAGAAGTATATGTTGCTCAACCCCCAGGTTTTGAAGATCCAAAGCATCCTGACAAAGTGTTCAGACTCAATAAGGCCCTCTATGGCCTCTAGCAGGCCCCTCGGGCGTGGTATGATACTTTGAAGCAATTTCTCATGAAGAAAGGCTTCAAACCCGGTTCACTTGACCCAACTCTTTTCACCAAAACCTATGATGATGAATTATTCATGTGCCAAACATATGTTGATGATATTATTTTTGGCTGTACTGACCAACGTTACAGTGATGAATTTGCCTATATGATGAGTGAAGAATATCAAATGTCTATGATGGGAGAATTGAAATTCGTTAACATCGCAATGGCATATTCATATCTCAGGAGAAATACCTCAAGGATGTATTGAGGAAATTCAGCATGCAAGATTGCAAAGGTGTCAAAATCCCTATGCCCACAAATGGCCATCTATGCACTGATGAAAATGGTGCTGACTTCGATCAAAAGGTATACCGCTCCATGATTGGCTCTTTATTGTATTTATGTGCATCTAGGTCTGATATTATGCTTAGTGTTTGCATGTGTGCCCGATTTCAAGCTACACCGAAGGAATCACACCATAAGGCTGTGAAGCATATTCTTCGATATCTAGCTCACACACCAACATTTGGATTATGGTATCCCAAGGGCTCGGATTTTGATCTCATTGGATATTCAGACTCTGACTATGCTGGTGATCGTGTGGACCGCAAGTCAACATCAGGCACATGCCATTTCCTCGGACGATCCTTGGTCTGTTGGCCCTCGAAGAAACAGAACTGCGTATCACTGTCTACTGCTGAAGCTGAGTACATTGCTGCTGGTTCTTGCTGTGCTCAATTGCTATGGATGAAGCAAACCCTCGACTGCGGTGTCAATGTGAAGAATGTGCCTCTCTACTGTGACAATGAGAGTGCCATCAAGATTGCTCATAACCCAGTTCAACATTCGAAGACAAAGCACATTCAGATTCGTCATCATTTTCTTCATGATCATGTGTTGAAGGGCGACATCTCTATTGAGCATGTGAAGACTGAAGAACAGCTAGCCGCTATCTTCACAAAACCCTTGGACGAGAAGAGATTTAGCAAGTTGCGGTGTGAGCTAAATATCCTAGAATCTTCGAATGTCCTTTCAAAAGGACACACATCCTAACACTTATGCAAAATTGATGACTTAGATGTGCAACACACGAAGAAATGTTTTTCTTCAATCAATGAAGACTAACACTCTAAGTGTGAGGAAATTAACGAAGAATTTGATTCTCAGAACCCTACGACAATTGTACGCGGTGTCTGAAATCATCATTCTTATACGGTGGGTCACGCCATCAACAAAAGTTGAAAATCTTCAATTTGAGTTTTTTTTGAAATCCCTCAGTTTTTCAATTTCTTCAACTTGGCATTATCTTCACTGATTCCGTCATTTTTCTTCATTGGCTATATACATATGAGTTTATGTCCTCTATAGCATTCACTTATTGCTAATTCTTCAGTTTGCTTTTCTACTAAGTGAATGTGATCGGACCCTTCCCCCTCTATTCTAAACTCAACCCAGTCTATTCACAAATTCTTCATATGCGTTCTATTTGGAACTCGTTCAAAATCTTCATTGTGTCCTTATCAGCTTAAGAATTTGCGAACGAAACATTAAAATTATCTCATCTGAATTTTTGGCGTTTGCCGCTCAAACCATTCCACATTCCACGATGGATTTATCTATTCACCCACGATCTCGCACAATCGCCACCTCTCAGTACATGGGTGACACATGTCACGCGAATGAGAAGGGCCAGGGGCACGTTCATCCAATTTCCTCGGGCGAGCAGTTTTTCACCTCGGCTATAAATACCCCCTCCCTTCCTCACTTCGTTTTTACTCCGCTTGACCTCACTCCCTCGCTCGAGCTCTCAAAACCTAGCGCCGCCGCTACTTCCATAATCACCGGTGAGGAAGAGCTTCACTGCCTCGACCTTGTCGCTGTCGTACTCGCACCGGCCGCGGATTTCTTCACTCCGCCGCCGTCGTAGCTGTCTTCCTCTGCCAAGTTAGGGCGTGGAAGATCTGAACTAACGAACTTCTAAATCTACACTTCTCAGTTCTTCGTGTTCTTCGTCAAGGGTAATTAAAAGTTACTTTTCTGCCCTTGTTGATTCTGATGTTTTCTACAAAATCTTCAAAAGGTGTTTATTCTTCAAATCTTCACACACTAAACACCTCACACAACATCTGTTCTTGATCTGTTTCCCTAAGCAACATTTTTCTTCAAGATTCCTCAATTGTGTGGAATGTCAATCTATACAACTCTGGAACCTAAGTCAAAGAACGCTTTGTGAAATTCCTCAAGACTTATCTGGTCAAATTCCTCAAACTTGTTCTTTTTGCAAAATCTTCTGAGAACGCATATGACCTCTCCAAATTCTTCACAACTATATTCTGTTCACAGGTACACATGTCCGCGCTGAATATCTAGGTTCTCATCAACTTATCTCATTTGCAGCATTCCGCGAAGAAAAGTTGCACACCTCTTCAGAGAATTCTATTGTTCAGATTCCTCAGCTGAAGAAAATGGCTGACGGCAAGAAACCTCATAAGGGAGGAAAGAAATTGGAAGTCAACACAGCATTTGAAATCCCTGAGCACATCTATGATGAATATTGCACTCCTGATGAGGCCAAACATGGCAAGGAGACCAAGAATGAGCGCAAAGTGCGCATTCAGAGAATAGAGAGGAGATGGGCCAGAGAATGGAGGGAATATCGCTACGTCAGTCCCAAGTACATGAAGAAATTCGCTGTACACCCTCCATGCACAAGACCTCCATTGGCACCTGGCCAAGAAGCTGATCCCTCTAGCATCAGAAGAGGTGAAGAATTTCCAAAGGAATGGGCCAAGCGTCAAGCCAAGCTGGCCAAAATGGCAAAAGAAGCAGTGAAGAAATTCAGTGAATATTCTGCTGCTGCTGCTGTTGAGGCCTCTGCTAGCAAGCCTAAGAAGGCTATGCCCAAGAAGCCCGCAGACAAGCCCAAGGCTTCTGCACCAATGCCCTCACAGCCAAGCTCATCTGCAATGCCCTCACGGCCCAGCTCCACAAAGCCCTCACGGCAAATTCCTCAAGCTGCATCAGCTCCTCCAAAGTCCTCAGCTCCTCCTACCAAATCCTCAGCACCTGTGCATCCTGCCTCATGCCAAAGGACAACACGCATCTCTATTGCCTCTGGAGCCTCTGCAAGTTCTTCGGCTCCTCCGCATTCCTCAACTGGCCCCACTCTGCTGAAGACTAAGGCCACTGCTGGACGAGGTTCTCGACCAAGTCCTCACAAGAAGCAGGTCGCCTTCCAAGTACCGTCTGATGACGACAAAGCTGACAATGAGGAACTCGCTGAAATCATCAAAGACAGGCAGCACAGGGCCGCTAGAGCCAAAGGCTCAAATGTACCTCTGCTTTTGGATCCAAAGCTGATCCTCGAATACATTGATCTCTGGCACAAGGACCCCAATACTCCAATGCCTGACTTTAATCTTACTCCTGGTTAAAGTCACGTGCTTTCCGCCTTCATAGGCGAAGAAAAATGGAAATTCGAAAAGGCCAGGCAATTGAAGAAAGCGCAGTAGAAGAAGGAGCGCCTTCTAAAGAAGAACATTGTGAAATGACCACTGATGAACTCATTGCTACTCAAACTGGGATCAAAAACCTCAGTGATGAATTTGACACCTACCATGCAGACTGGCTTGGAGCCAAAGTCAGATTTGTCAAATTGGCAAAAGTTTTTCTTCAAATGTTGCTCCAACGCACATTGAAATTCCTCAGGCTGAAGCATCTGCCCTGCCGACTGAAGAACATGCGAGCACCGCTGATGAAAATCAGGCTGCTGATGAAACTGCTAGTACCAGGGTTGATGACTGCACTCCAGCCGCTGATGAAATTGCCAGGGCAACCACTTGTGTTGCGCCTGAAGAACAAGTCAGGCCAGCTGAAGCTTCAACTGTTGTGCCTGGTGTCGTGGATCTAAGACTGACAGTAGAATGGGGGTAGGTATGAGGAGGAAGATCCTAGCTATGGCGAAGTTGTACACACGAGTTTTACGAGTTCAGGCCCTTCGCGGAGGAAGTAATAGCCCTACGTCTCGGTGCCCGGAGGCGGTCGACTGGATTATGCATGTGTGTGTTACAGGGGGTGCGAACCCTTGTGCCAGAAGAGGGGGTTGGCTTATATAGAGTGCGCCAGGACCTCGGCCATCCTCCGTTACCAAGAGTTCAATGTACATAAAGAGGGGGCGTTACTGATAACGCCAGCCTTAAATGCCTTAATGGCCTTAAAGACTACAGAGTGAACGCTTGTACGTTGTTGTTTTGGATGACTCCTGGTCTTCAATGAGTCGAATGGATTCTTGTATGATCGAGTGGTCGAGTGACCTTAGGAAGGAGGGGTCTCTGAGTAGCTGGTAGCTCGAGTGGATTGCACTCGACACCTTTGTTGAGCCTTCCATGTTGTCTCTTGAGCTTCTTTGCTTCTAGGACAGTGATCTTGGATAGGGCGTATAGGTCAGGCCTATGACCCTACCCCAGGTCTATGTCATCATCATTAGCCCCCGAATGGATTGAGGTCCGAGTGAAAAGAAGGTTGAAGTTGATCTTGCTTCGACTCTTGTGCTTCACAACTATTCATTTTTGAACGGAGGCCAGTGCTTGAACTTCAGCTTCGTTTCAGTCGCCTTGATCGATTCAGAGATTGCCGATTGGGTTTACAACATCATCCGTCGAGTGTTGTTTTTGACGCGAAACCTTTGGCACGATTGGTTATGGCGTATCCCGGATTTCACGGGATTCGAAATTTCAGGGAAGCGCGCGGGGCGGAGCGTGCCGTGGTAAGCGGGGTGGATAAACAGGAATGTTTCGATTTCCGTGCCACCTTTTTCGCCATGTATCCCGCGCGCACCTGTTGAGGGATTTGACAGGATCGCCCGAGCCTACGCGCCAGCCACTCGGAAGTGGGCCTTTAAAAGCGGCGAGGCCGAGGCGTCTGCACTGTGCGTGTCCATTCTCCTTCTTCCTCTATTTCTCCACCGCATCCGGCTTCTCCGCTCTCGACGCCGCCGCTCCGCCGCCATGGGGAAGGAAAAGACAGCGGCGGTGGAACGCGCGAAGAAGGCGACGGGGGTTGCGAAAGGCAAGAAGACGAATCGGGGGTCTTCGTCGCGGTCGGGGCTGCCGCCGGGTTGGATCCAGGGCGATTGGATCCGATCCTCGCTTCGGCAGGAAGATTTGGACGAGCTGGCCGAGTCTGGGCTGATCGTCCACAAAGCTGCGCGGTTGCCGGAGGGGGAGACGAAGCTGCAGCTGCGGCCAGGTGAGTGTGTTCTGCTCGCCACCCACGTCGACCGCGGTTTCTCGCTTCCTCCGCACCCTTTTTTCGGGGCTTCTTGAATTTCTTCGGGGCCCAACTCCATCATTTTTCTCCCAACACCATCACATATCTTGCCGCGTTCATGTCCATGTGCGAGACTTTCTTGGGATGTCGACCGCACTGGGGTCTTTTCAAGCACATTTTCACTATCCGCTCCCAGACGGTGAAGAAAGCAAATTCGAATGACAAGAAAACCCACGTTATCCAGATGTGTGGGAGCTTGGGTATCCAGAAGAGGAAGAGGAGTTCTTTCCCTTCGATGACTCTTCCTGAGTCGGTCAGAGGCTGGCAGTCGACCTGGTTCTACTGCCAGGATATCGTGACCCCAGGCCAGTCGACTGGACTTTCCCCTTTTTCTTTCGATCATGTTCAGACTCCCTCTCCATTGAAAGTGACCGCCGCGGAGAAGGCGGAGACAGCCATGCTGGTCGAGAGGGTGGTCCAGCTGATCAACCAAGGCGTCACCGGCATGGATTTGTTGGAGGTATACCTCAGTCGGCGCATCCAACCGCTCCAGGCACGTGACCACTATATGTGGATGTATTCCGGAGCTGGCGACACCGCTCGGGTTCATCCAGAGGAGGTGCCGGCCAAAACAGTGGCCCAATGGCTGAGGAGTATCACAGGAAACAAGGACAACCCCAGGGGCGCCAAGAGAGTCGACCCTTTCAGCGACAGCAATCAGCCAGACAAGGTTTGGCCGCTACAACCGATTGCATTTGGATACATTTTCCGACTATTTTTTAATCTGACTGATTTCCACTCGACTTCTTGTCTTGTAGATTTATACAGAGATGTACTCAATGCCCAATGGGGAACAAGCTCTCGAGCAGGACCATCAAGGCGAGGACAGCGCGGAGGAGAGTGGTGATTGGGAGTCGCCTGACAATGGTGATGAAGACGAGAGCGACGAGTCAGACGATGAGGAGGTAGTCGACTCACCGCCTCGTTCAGAACGTCGATCCAAGCAGCACCATGATCCCGCGGGTAGGCACGGTAAGGCTGTGGCCTCGAGCGGTCAAGCACAGAAGCGCGCTCGGTCTTCAACTCCGGAGCTGGCGGAGAAAGTCACCAAGCAGCCCAAGATCAACCCCTCGAAGGCTCGGAAGACCTTGCCTAAGATTAAGATGAATGTTCCTGTTGCTTCCGGGTAAATGTTCTTTTCGTGTTTTCTTGCTCCGACTGATTCTCCTGGTTTGACCGAGTGGTTGATGAACTTTTCCAGCCCGGCCTCTGTCGCGACTGATATGGATATCGACAAGGTCCCAGCCGACGAGGAAACCGATGACGCGGCTACCTCCAAAGCTAGTAAGTCTGCTCGACTCGAATTTATTCGGTCGATTGGATTGTTTGTCGGTTGCATCTCTGATTTTTTTTCTGTTTGTTGCAGCTCCACGAGACGTTGTTGTGCTTCCAGACGATGAAGAAGAAGTGCCCCTGAGGGAAAGGAGGAGGAGGGACAAGGGACCGAGCGGGAAAGCGCCTGAGGTTCAGGTTCCTCAGTAGACACTGATGCCTGGGACGGCGGTTGAGTGATCCACAGATCCGGCTCGCACCAATGTCACTTTCGCTATCCTGCTGTCGACTGATTGCCCATCAGGGTCAGCTGCTCAGACCCCTGCTGCTCCAATACAACTCCACACATCAGACCCAGCGACTGCTTCGACTGTCCTGCCATCATCGCTTTTCACTGCGTACCAAACTCCAGACGACCCACCGAGTGCCGCCAAGGAAGCTCTTCTTCAGTTGAATCTTGTGATGGGGCAGATGAAAGTGGTGCACGAGGCCAGTCAGGTGGCCTACAACGCCACCGCTGCTCTCCAAACCAATGTCTAGGTTAGTTGATTTCCGCCTGATCTTATTTCTCATCCGATCACCCACTGGGGTTTGTCTTCCTTAAAGTTGTATAGGTCTTCGACTTGGGTCGACTTGGATTAAGTTGATTGAGTTTTTGAACTAGTGGGGGCACGCTGAGTGCACCCACTGGGTGTAGTCCCCGAGACCATAGTTGACTGCGGGCAGTCGACTGTGGTCTAAGAACCTGAATTTTCTCACTCGGCCTGGGCGGACCATGCCGAGTGACACCTGAACCAGTGGGAGCACGCTATGTGCACCCACTGGGTGTAGTCCCTGAGACCATGGTCAACTACGGGTAGTCGACCATGGTCTGAGTACAACTTTCTTCGCTCTCTTTTTTTTTATGACTCGAGCTGGGCAGACCATGCCGAGTGTTGAATCAAACCAGTGGGGGAACGCTAAGTGCACCCACTGGGTGTAGTCCCCGAGACTACACTACAAAAAGAAGACACATCCGTGACATTTTGGGCCGAACGAATTTTTCTTCTGTCATACATATGACACTTCTATGACGATAATTGTGACAAAACCCGGTATCAT
The DNA here is from genome assembly GCF_018294505.1 of Triticum aestivum. Classification (NCBI taxonomy): domain Eukaryota; kingdom Viridiplantae; phylum Streptophyta; class Magnoliopsida; order Poales; family Poaceae; genus Triticum; species Triticum aestivum. Next base: position 44,552,392 of record NC_057796.1, read on the forward strand.
CATAGATGTGGTGGGCTCCTACTTCTATGACAAAAAATCATGACAGAAAATGGGCTTTTCGTCCTGGGCGGGCCGGAGACGCAGCTGCATGACATTCTTTGGGCCGTCCATGACGGAAAAAACCGTGGTAGAAGCGAGGGGGAGGAAAATTTCGGGGAGTTCCCGGTTACGGTGGGAGGTCGGGGGCCGAGCGATGCGCGTTTCTCTCATACACGTACGCGCGTGTGTGCGAGGCGTTGGCTCTAACTGAACCCGAGCGAGGCGTTGGGCTCTAACTGAACCCGAGCGATTGCACTGCAGGCTACGTGTTACTGAACCCGAGCGATCGATCGATGGCTGTTAACTGAACCCGATCAAGCGATTCCTTCGCTACTGCTGCTAACTGAAGCC